>NC_073304.1:66564472-66811972 GCF_027595985.1 Sorex araneus | reverse complement strand
TCTCTTTATCTTGGTCGTTAATGTGCTTAAATGGTACCGGGAGGCAGTGCATAGAGTGACAGCCAGAAAGCAGGATGGGTGGGGAAATGGGGAGGGATGGCCCATACTCGTCTCCATGTGGCCTGTAGTTTTCAGTCACTGGTCCTGTACCTGAATTTTTCTTCTGGAGGTTTGTGGCCACTAGGGTTCATATGAAGTAGGCAGAGAGAGAGAGGGAGAGAGAGAGAGAGAGAGAGAGAGAGAGAGAGAGAGAGAGAGAGAGAGAGAGAGAGAGAGAGAGAGTAAGAGAGAGAGAGAGAATGCCGATTCCATCTAAGGCACCTTGGTGACATCGCCTCAGCATGAGGTCCGGGGACATCTCAGTGGTAAGCTGCCATCTTCCGAGATTCATTTGGGAGTACTCCAAATTACTTTCATTCCATTTTCTTTCTCTAAGAATATTTATTATATTACTGTTTGTGTATATTAAATGGGCTGGAGCGATAGCACAGCGGTTAGGGCATTTGCCTTGCACGTGACTGACCCAGATTCCCTCCCTCCGCTCCTCTCGGAGAGCCTGGCAAGCTACCGAGAGTATCTCACCCGCATGGCAGAGCATGGAAAGCCACCTGTGGCATATTTGATATGCCAAAAACAGTAACAACAAGTCTCACAATGGAGACGTTACTGGTGCCTGCTTGAGCAAATCGATGAGCAAGGGGATGACAGTGACAGTGACAGTATATTAAATATATATACATATAAAATAAACAAAACATTGGAGCAATATGAATGGCCATAAATTAAAGAAAGAAAAATTGTAGTATAATATTTCATCCTTTAGAGGCTAGCTGATATGTTAAAAAGGAACAACTTGCAATTTTAACAATGTTAGTATCACTTGTATTACTTGTCATCTCTTTGCTCATCAGTTTGCTTGAGCGGGCACTAGTAATGTCTCCATCCATCCCTGTCGTGTGCTAGTGTAGCCCAATGGCATCTGCTCACTCCAGGAACACAAGGAGCCTCAAACCATTCATTCAGGGTTTTGACAATGAAGTCTGACCATCTCATGGGTGGGCAGCCACACATTCTTTTGATGTCCCATGGAATCCAGTTGGTAACAGCTCTAGTCCAGCGGTCGTCTCCAAATCTCATTACGTATCCAGCCCATCTGATTATCAACACCTTGTTCTAATAACACCAAACATCAGCTAAGTGGCGCAACTGTGAGTGAGTGGGGGAAGGTTGGACTGCAGCTGAATCTCACAAAGACAATGCTCATGTGAAACGAACTAGTTCCTGACATTCCGTTTGCTCTCAACAGAATGGACATCTCCGAATGCAGCAGTTCTGTGTACCTAGGTCAAGAACTCAACATGACAAATGATCTGGCACCTGAGCTGCGCAAGAGAAAGAAAGCGGTGTGGAATGCCTTCTAACAGTGTCAAAGAAGTGGTTAAAAGAATGAAGAACCTCCGGCCCCAGGCACATCTTTTCAACTCCACCGTTCTTCCTGCACTAACACATGCCTCAGAGACCTGGGCCCTACCAAAACAGGATAAGAACACTATTCAGGCCTTCCAAAGAGGAATGGAAAGAGCTAAGCTTGTAATATCATGTTTCACTCAAGTGAGAGGGAATCCAGAGTTCCAACCTCCATCAACGATCGAGAATCAGGGACCCTGTCTCATTTGCTAACAATATCAGTAACACTGCACTGTAGCACTGTCGTTCCATTGTTCATCAATTTGCTCGAGCGGGCACCAGTAACATCTCCACTATGAGACTTGTTGTTACTGTTTTTGGCATATTGAATATGCCACAAGCAGCTTGCCAGGCTCTGCCATGCAGGTGGGATACTCTTGGTAGCTTGCCAGGCTCTCCAAGAGGGATGAAGGCTACATGCAAGGCAAACACCCTACTCCCTGTGCTATCACTCCAGTATACAACATAATAATTTGTATGTTATTTGATCATTTAAATTTTCTATAATAACTTTCATTTTTCCCCAAGCTCATGAAGTTAATATCATCAGGACTTGGAGAAATAGTACAGCAGATAAGGTGCTTGCCTGGCACGCAGCTGACTGGGTGTGATTCTCCAGTATTCGATATAGTCCCCTCAGTACTGCTAGGAATGATTCCTTAGTGCAGGGCTAGGAGTAACCCCAGAGCATTGCCAGATGCGCCCCCCCCCAAAAAAAAGAAAAGAAGATAATGCTATCATTATCTCAGTCATTAAAGAGAACAAAGTAGGATGTTCAGGAAAGAAAGAAAAGTCCAAAGAGTGAATAGATACGACAGAGGAGCATACGGTTTTAGTGTTGGAAACTGCTGTAAAGTGCAGATTTGTTATTGTTGGTCAGTGGACCATGCAGAAGTACGAAATAAGTTTCACCAACCGTTGATGAAAGAGAGTGGATAGGAAATAAAATAAGGGAAATATGATTAGCTATCAAAGTGTTTGTATGTTTTTTTTTCTTTTGAGTTAATCAAAATTTCCCAAACTGACTTGTGGCAATATTTTTAAAAGGATGCTCAACCCCACACTGCAAGTCTTATCAGTTGGGTGACTAGTTCAGTCATGGTCTGGGGCCACTGGAGCCACTCTCAGTGGTGCTTGGGAGGCCAGATGGTTCTAGGGATCAAATTCAGGGCTTTGCCCATGCAGGACATATGCTCTGCACATCTCTGAAGGGTAGGTATTAGCAAATCTATAAACATACTAACTCTAATTATATTGTACATTTAACACAGTTGAATTTTGGGGGTGGTGATGGTGCATACCCAATGGTGCTCAGGGCTTACTTCTGGCTCTATAGTCTGTATCACTCAAATAAACCATGCAAAAGACATAAAGGAAAGAAAAAAGCAGCATAGGATTATGGCTGGAGTGATAGCACAGTGATAGGGCATTTGCCTTGCACGTGGCTGACCCAGGTTTGATTCCTCCACCCCTCTCAGAGATTCTGGCAAGCTACCGAGAGTATCTCACCCACATGGCAGAGCCTGACAAGCTACCCATGGTGTATTCAATATGCCAAAAACAGTAACAACAAGTCTCAGGATGGAGACATTACTGGTGCCCGCTCGAGCAAATCGATGAGCAATGGGATGAATGAATGAATGAATGAATGAATGAATGAATGAATGAATGAATGAATGATGATGGAATTGGGTGTGTCTCAGGGGCATTGTTGTAGGAATAGCTCAATAAACCTAAGATCCCTTTGGGGGGAGCAAGGGCAACCCAATGTTACCCAACAATGTAAGATGATTTTCTTTTCATCTTCTTGCTTGACATTGTGGATTGAATTATGTACCCCAAGAAAAAATATGTTGAAATTCAAAATCTCCATACTTTAGAATGTTATCTTTCTTGGAATTAAGATTTAACAGAGATAATTAAGTATAAATGAATGCAATAGGGTGGACTCAGTTCCAACATATGATGATACAAAAGGGAGAACTCTGAAGAGGCCCTGGGGATGGCTAAGAGTTAAAGTACCTGCCTTGCAAGTATGAAGTCACCAGTTCAGTCCCCACCTCCAACACCTGTGGAATCCCTGTGGTCATGTCAGGATCCATTAGGATCCCTGGCACCACTGCAACTCTGTTAGCACCACAACCAAATGTATGATCCCTGGTCACTGCAGCACCAGAAAGGAGAAGGCGGGTGTTACTGGTGCCTGCTGGAGCAAATCAATGAGCAACAGGATGACAGTGATACAGTAACAGTGAAGAAGGGGTGGCCAGGGATTTAGATGCAAACATGGGAAACACATCCTAAAAATAAAGGAAGATATACTTCTAAAAACCAAGAGTTTCCAAATATTGCCCGCATATCAGCAGATGCTGAGGTAGTCATTTATTAGATTTCTCTGTATAACCTGCAGAAGAAAACAACACCTTCATCTCAAACTTCTATGGTTTAAGCTTCTTAGGTTATGATATTGCAACCCTCTCCAAACAATGAACTTTCCAAGGTAGTGGGTAGCCCTCAAATTTTGAGTGACATGTTCTATTTTCCTTTTTTTTTTACTTCTGTATACTGACTATAAGAATCAAAACCCTGTGTTGGGGAGATGGCTCAAAGGTTGGAGCACATGCTTTGCTTGAGGAGACGGGTTCAATCGCTAACACCTCACATCCCCAAGCACCATCATGGAACAACTCCCGGGGATTACACTGACCCTCCAGTTGTTTTGATTAAGTAAAAATTAGTAGTAATTATACAAATGTAAAGCAATGTTATGCTTCTCACTAGTTATGCTTGGGAGTCAGAAAGAGGACAGTGTGGGGCTGGAGCGATAGCACAGAGGGTAGGGCGTTTACCTTGCAAAGCAGCCGACCCGAGTTCGATTCCCAGCATCCCATATGGTCCCCTGAGCACCGCCAGGAGTCATTCCTGAGTGCAGAGCCAGGAGTAACCCCTGTGCATCGCCAGGTGTGACCCAAAAAGCAAAAATAAATAAATAAAAAAGAAAGAGAACAGTGGGTGTGTGTGGATCATTATCTATATATTGAGGTTTGATATTTATTTTTGTACAGAGACCAACAAAGTTGTAAGCCATCTCTTGAGATGAATGCCCAGATTTTGGCATATTGAATATGCCATGGGTAGCTTGCCAGGCTCTGCTGTGCGGGCAGGATACTCTCGGTAGCTTTCCTAGCTCTCGGAGAGGGTCAGAGGAATCGAACCTGGGTCAGCCGCGTGCAAGGCAAACTCCCTACCCTCTGTGCTATCGCTCCAGCCCCTGCTTCTCTAAATAAACTTATTTAATGTTTTTTTGTTTGTATGATTTGGTTCAGTTTGGAGGCCATATCTGGCAGTGCTCAGGAATTACTCCTGGCTTTACGCTCAGGGGTCACATCTGCTAAGCTCAGGGGATCGTATGGGATGCCAGGAATTGAACCAGTCAGTTACGCGCAAGGTAAGCTCCATACCCGCTGTACTATCACTTCAGCTCCTACATTAATTTATTTAAATAAAATAATTTTAATTCACTAAAATTGAATGAAAGAGCCGGAGCGATAGCGCAACGGGTAGGGCGTTCGCCTTGCAGTCGGTCAACCGGGTTCAATTTCTCCGCCCCTCTCGGAGAGCCTGGCAAGCTACCGAGAGTGTCCTGCCCACATGGCAGAGCCTGGCAAGGTACCCTTGCCATATTCGATATGCCAAAAACAGTAACAATAGCAACAACAAGTCTCATGGAGACGTTACTGGTGCCCGCTTGAGCAATGAGATGACAGTGATACAGTGATACAGTTCACCAAAAAAGCAAACAAAGAAACAAAAAAGACCGCATAGGAATAAATTAAATTTAAAAAGAAATTAGGAAATATATATATTAAAAACAAAAAATAGTCAAATATTAAAGCAACTTGGAGAGACATTGACAACTCAATAGTAGTGGGAACCACAATACCCATTCTCACTAATGGACAGATCAACCAGACAGAAAATCAACAAGGAAACTATGACTTAAGTGAGAAGTTGTATTAGATGAGTTTAACAGACCGGGCTCTCCATCCCCAAATAGCTGGATACACATTCTATTCAAATGCATATTGAACATCCTGGAGGATACCCTACACATACATAAACAAAATAACAATAGTATCCTGAAGATGAAAAGTATATCTGGACTTTTTTCACATTACAATGAAATTACACTATAAATCAGCCATGAAAAGAAAATCGGAAAAAATTCAAACATTTGAAAACTGAGCAACATGTTGCTGATATACTAAGGGGGCAATGAGGAAATCAGTCAGGAAAGTTTAACAATAGTGGAAACAGATATAGATGAGTTGACTACTAGAACTTATGGAATACAGCAAAAACTATACTAAGAGGGAAGTTCATAGTGATATAAACATACCAGGAAACAAGGGAAAATATCAGATAAACAGTCTAAACTCGCGTCTTAAAGAACTAGAATAAAAAACAAATAAAACCAAAATGAATCAATAGAAGGAGGAAATAATAAAAACTAAAGAGTAAGTAACTGATTGAAATAAAAAAGATAAGAAAAAAATCAACTAAACCAAGAGTTACTGATTCTCCAAAAGGCTAAATAGACTGGCAATTCTTTTAATTAGGCTCACAAATTTTAAAAAGGGCACCAGAGTGATAGTACAGAGGAGAGGGTACTTGTCTTGCAGTGGCTGACCCGGGTTCAATCCACCTATGGTCCCTGAGCCTACCAGGAGTGATCCCTGAGCACAGAACCAGGGGTAAGTCCTGATCACTGCTATGTGTGACCCTAAAACCAAAGATATCCAGAAGGCCTATGGGAACATGGAAAAAAAATGTTGGTATAATCAGGAAAGTGAAGATTAAAACCACAATAGTTATAAACTTCAATTAGGATTGTCTATAAATTAAGAAAAAAAAAAGGCCAGAAACAAATACTTGGCAAGGCTGTAGAGATAAAGCAATGCTCATACAACTTTGGTGGGAATGTAGAATGATCGAGCATCTATGGAAAACAGCATGGAGATTCTTCAAAATATAAAAGAATATGTGGGTTGATATATGTGTTGTACCCGAATCTGATGCCAAGTAGGAGAGATGGACAAGAAGCTCTACTTTTTCTGGAACCTGAGTACAGTGGGTGGGGCATTTGCTTTACATATGGCCAACTAGGGTTCAGCATTCCTTTTGGTACCCTGAGCACTGCCAGAAGTAATTCCTGAGAGCAGAGCCAGGAGTAACTCCTGAGCATTTCTGGGTGTGACCCCTAAACAAAACAAAACAAAAGAGAAACAAACAAAAAACTTTGTCCATCCTCAATGTATACTGCACAGAGGGTGGAAGCCTCAAACCCTCAACATAGACTACAAACACATTTATACTTTTAAACTACATTTCAGTGTGTCAATTAAGAGCTTACAAGATTAACTACAATTTGTAGTAAAACAAAGCATTGCCTGAATCCTGAAGAGATGCAAGAGGAACAAGATATGGTTACATTGTCAGAGTCAGAGCCCACTTTCCCACAAGTTATGAGAGATACAGTTAAGGCTAGGAGGAAGTTAGGGTGAGCACAGATGGGTGCCCCCAAATCTCAGAGGTAGCTAGCACGTTGGGATCTAACATATGCATTCTTATGCTTATTGCCGTGTTATTTACAATAGTCAAGATATGGAAACAAACCATGTACCTAATTATGAATAATTGGATAATATTATTGATATAGATACACAATGGATGCTACTCAATCACACACACACACACAAATCTTGCCATGGTCAACAATATGGGTAGATCTGAAGGGGATAATGCTCAGGAGAAAGATATTTCTCACATTTAGATTTCTAATAGACAACCAAACTGAGGTTAAATGTTGGGAGAAGGATGTTACTGGTACTTTGGTGGTGTGTTTGATATGGTAACATTTGTAGAGATAGTAGCTTACACATACATATATATGTATATAATCTATACATATATAGTATTGTAACATAGTGTTATACAAATGTTATCTCAATAAAGAAGTAAAAATTAATGAGTGAAAACCAAAGAACAAAAAATGTATCCAAATCAAACATCAGGTAAATAGATACCTGCTTCATATATGGTAATTCTGTGACCTTGGTGAGAATTAGAAGTTCTTCTACCCCCATAAAAGCATACAGGTGAGAATCAGCTTCATTATAACAGAAATGCCTTATCAGTTCACTTGAGTAGTTATTTTCTTAGAGTATTCTGGGAGGTATTAAAAAATCAAAGTACGCAAAATAAACAGAAACAGTTTTGATTGCCAGCAACTGTATCCAAGAATTTAAGGTTCAGTTCAAACATGTTGTTCATTACTTGATTCATTCTGGGTGGCATTAGAAATGTGTGTGTGACAGCGTTTAGAGTAAAGCTTAACTGGAAAGAGGCTCTGATTTCTATGTAAACACAAAAACAGCAATTAAAAAAAAAAAATCCAGACAACCAATTGTTTGAAACAGCAACCTGGCCAAGTAAACAATGCTAAGTAAACACAGCATACCTCTGACCTGCATCGAGACATGTTTCATGTCTCATGTTGGCTACAAGCAAACTTGGAGGCTTTCTTGCTAAAATCGTGCAGTTACCCAGCAGGAACAGTTATCATTCCAAAGCACTGCTGTTAATGTACCTGCTTATTATCCCACCAACCCTGAAACAGGGACCTGAAATTGCTGTTTTGGGTGGTGCTTCCTGCTGCCAGGAGGTGGTGTGTCTGACTTTAAAAGATACTGAACCATTGTTAAGTTAAAACTTTAAATCAAAACATTCATGTGAATAAGATGTGGGGAAAAGAACTGTTAGCAAACAGCATCCTACTTTTTCTAAATATATTTTTATTCAGATTCCCAAAGTGATCTATAAAGACTGGTCAGAAGGAACATTTTAAGGTTCACAGAGAAATCTCCATTCAGGAAAGGGCAACATACTAGATACTGGAATGCCAACATACTCAGGTTTTGAAAATACTGACTGGTGGAGTCATACACTTATTTTACACATAATATTTTATTATGACTTTTATATAAGAGGCAATCAATTAAGTGGGCTGATTTGTTTATAAACCTGTTTATAAAACTATAAAATAAAAACTCTTCAGCATTTGTGTCTATACGAGGCATAGCAAGAGTATTTCAAACATTTCAGTATTGCTGAGAACAGGAAAATCTATGGAACAGACTAGGAGAATGAACCTAGACAGTAAGGAAAACATCTTTTAAAGAAGAAAGTTAAAAAAAAAAGCGAAAGTAAATATGGAAGCAATAATATCATGAGTAATGTAGAAATTGTTAAGATAGTTAAGTTAACTGGGGAAGTGATCTCTTCTCTGTAATACTTTGAAATGTTTGTAAGAGGCTAGTGAAACAGAACTTTGGGAATAGAATTCCCTGACAGTTTATATTCTGAGAAAGTTCTGATCATTCCAGTTCTATAGGTTGCTTGCCTTGTACAAGGCCAATTCGGGTTTGATCTTTGGCATGTACCCCATGCTCCACCAGGAGAGAACTTAAGCTCCCCTGAGGGTGCCCCCCTCCCAAGATAAAAAGACTGATTATGAGAGAGAGGACAGAGAAGAAAAGAGGTGAGAGAAAGTGAGGTGGGGGGAAAGGACAGATTCACAGTAGTGTGTACCAGGCTTGGCTGTACTGGGTGAGGGTACGGTGATCCGGGTATGTGTTGCCAGAGATTGAACTTAGGGCACTGCACATTCTAAACATGTGGCCACTATCAGCAAATGAATAAACTCTTGAAATATACTGGTTCAAATTGAGATAAATTGGAAGTAGAAAATACATGACTATTTCAATGAGTACCTTAGAAAAGTAAAATATCTGGTTAGTAATTATTATCTTAATTACATATAAAAATAATATTTTAGGACTATTGAGCAAAATAAAATGTAATTTCAATTTTGCCCATCATTTGTAATTTTCTAATCTGGTTACTAGAAATTGAAAACTACATATATGGTTGGCATTTGTATTAGGTAGTACTGATCTGAAGAATTGCTGAGTACAGGAGTTGGAGCAAGAATACAGAGGATAAAATGCTTGTCTTGCGCACAGCCAAACTGGGTTTGATCTTCAGCATCTCATATGATCCCCAGGCCTATCAGGAGTGATCCCTGAGCATTGCTGAGTGTGACCCCAAAACAGGGGAAAAATTGCTGAGAAAAAGCTAAATGGGATTTTTCTATTAGTTACAATATATTGGCAGAGTTTCTGAAAGCAGAATCATGCCAACTTGATTTCCTTGACCAGGTCTCTGATTAGACTTTTTTTGAATGGTCTTTTGGAATACACTTCTTACAGTATGACTCCTAGGATTCTGAATAGCAAAAAAAATTTATCATAATGATTTAGTCCACTCCCTATTATATAAAGTTTTAGTTTGAATTATCAAGAATTGTTACTACTCAGTGGAGCATATTGGGGAGGTGACCTTGGATATAGGCAAAAAAATTAGTCAAGGAATTAATGAATGTTATGTTTGTGTGCATGGGAAAGCAAAGCATACGCTTTACCACTGGGTCACATCCCTAGCCCTTGATGAACAACCTTAAGGGCAGAAAACTAAAAATTGATCCTCAACATGGACAGAGGATCAAGGTCGTATATAGGTATAAGTATGGGAAAGCATTGGGGCCAGAGAGATAGTACAGTGGATAGGGCACTTGTCTTCCATATTGCTGACCCGGGTTTAATCACTGGCACTCCATATGGTCCCCTGGAGCATGCCAGAAATGATCCCATGATCCCTGGACAAAGAGCCAGTAATAGACCCTGAGCATCCACTGGGTATGAGCTTCCCCCCAGCTTAAAAAAGAATGGATGGGGGGTAGGAAAGCAAGATCTACCAAAAATATAGGTCAAGTATTTACATCTTGAGGGTCAAGAAAATGGGGCTCAGATAAAAGACAAAAGGGTTATGAGAAATTCAATATAGCTAATCTATGGGAGGAGTCAATTCCTGTCAATGACAGTTGAGATAAATAGCGTGTATTGGTTCAAGGTGTACTAAATGTAAAAGTATATGCAAGCATGCAGTAAGAAACCAGGATTTTCTGGAAGTATTATTGCATTTTTAATAATACTTAAAAAAATCCACTTGTATTTTTTTTTAATTTTAGTTTTTTGGTTTTTGGGTCACACCCATCGATGCACAGGGGTTACTCCTGGCTCAATCACTCAGGACTCACTCCTGGCGGTGCTCGGGAGACCATATGGGATGCTGGGAATCGAACCTGGGTCAGGCCGCGTGCAAGGCAAACGCCCTACCCGCTGTACTATTGCTCCAGCACCCCCACTTGTATTTTTTTTTTTATCATAGTGGCTTTGATGTAAATTTTGCTATAGTAAAACAACGGGTCTCTGCTAGCTTTTTTCCTAAAATGCCTTAATAATCACATTCATCTTCCATATGCAAATGTTGAATCACTTACACTTTCATGCATTTTAGAAAATAATAGGTCCTATACCTTTTCTTAAAGTTTATTTCTAAGAACTTTGTTTTTGGCATTTGGTTGCACATGATAGCATTGCTGGTTAAGATAAGAACCTTTCAAAGTAAATTCAAGTAACTCTTCTGCCAAAGTATTGTGTATTGACTCACATATGAGCTGATGACTACTGATCCCAAGTACATTTCTGTTTAGTTTTACATTACATAAAGGGTTGGGGAAAAGGGAGAGATAAAAAGAGAAGATAGAAGGCAATATTAGCTACAATTCAAGTACATTAGATTTTTTTTCTCAGCTAGTTCAGATTATTGAGGTGTTATCTGAAACTAAAAATTTATTTTTATTCAGTTTTTGCAGCTTTTACTAGTAGTTACATCAATGCATTCACAAAATTTTCAAGAAGATTAGCTATCAGAACTCTGATATTCGTATTTGTAAGATTTAAATATGACCAGTAATTAATATTTTCTTTTTTGAAAAAGTTTATGAAACTTTTTCTTTGTTCATTAAAAATGCTGAAGTATTACTTGAATCTGATTTAAATACACCTATACTTGCTCTGAGAGAAAAAACAAATAGCTCCTTAAATAGTACCAAAAACCTGATAGTTCACTCACTAAACACCAGTACTGTGTAATTTGTACAAGTGAGCCTGGCTAATCTCATAAGAAAAAAGCTCCGTTGATTTAGGAGCCCTCCACTGATGAGAAATTAATCTAAGTGGTCTGATTGATGCCAATGACAATATTTTGGCAGAAGAAATTAAGGGTTCTAATAAACATGACTATGGGAAATTTAGAGAAAAAACGAGCTAAGAAAACAAAACCTTATGGAGTTGTATTATAGATATATCTCTAACAAAATAAAACATATAGTACTTTATGATTTTGAAATCTTTCCAAGGGTAATTTGGGTGCAAAACAAAATAAAACATATAGTACTTTATGATTTTGAAATCTTTCCAAGGGTAATTTGGGTGCAATGTTTTCATAAAGTTGAGAATTTAATTTCTATTTGTGATTAAAACTTAATGGAAGGTATCAATAATTGCAGAAATAAAGTAATGGGGATAACAGCAGAAATCTAGGACATTAAATAATACAAAGCATATCACAAATGACATAGACTATTGCGATGCAATTGTTGAATGAATCAGTAAATGAACGGGCCGGCTATTGCAGCTTTATATATTTAACTAAACCTGAGTCTATTGCCCATCTATATTGTGGTAGCAATCCGCTCTTAAAAGCAGTGTTGAAAAAGTAAAATACGGTTGTATGTTTAATTTTCCAACTGGTTTCAAAAAGTGAATCTTTTGATTCCCATTCCTCGCTCGAACTTGCAAGGCTCTTCAGGTTGATGTTATCTCTCAAAAACGTATTAAAGTATGTCAAAGCCATATTTTAATAGGTTCTTTCTTTCCCACCGTTAGAAGTAAAGCAATCATAGCACAGCTTTAATCCGACCCCTCATCGGATCCTCTGCAAGAGAAATCCCTAGAAACGCAAGCGCCTTTTGGGCACCCTGTAGTCCGGGTTTACGGGGATCTCTTTTGCTTAGTGCCAGTGAGTGGGTCGGAGGCTGGTATCTCGTGCCAAGAGGAAGGTAGGAGTGGCTTTGTGCCCTTTCCCTGCCACTCTGCTTAGTCCTTTCTTTATGCTCCCGACCGGTGCCCCAGAGGCCAGAGATGCTCTGGTCCAGCCTTCACTGTGCGTCGGGGGAGTCTAGAAGTAAGAAGATTCTGGCTCAGGGATCTCCCAGTTCGTCTAATACCAGCTCTAACGAGGGCGGGACTGAGAGATCCGCCGTTTCCAAACACGTCCTGGCGCGTCCCGGTCCCACTTGTTTTCAAACCGCAGTCGGAATTTAGGGGGATTGGTAACCCCCACCCCCACCCCCCGGCCTTTTGTCTCGAGCAGAAGAGCGCGCTGTACTCTGGTAAACTTAAGTAATCTCAACGAACAGTTCCACGTCTTAAATTTATTTCTTAAGGACACACAACTTTATTTAGGGAAAGAAAGAAAGGCTGGGAAGCTCCCAGGTTATGGGCGAGGTCGCCTTAAAGAAGGATTGTCTCATCATTTTAAACTTTAAAAAGATGAGCGATATCTCAAGGGGAAAGCCGAGGCAGCCTAGAACACTCCGCAGTCGGGGTCTGGAGGTGCCTGTCTGCTGCTGGCGGTGGGTGAGATTTCGGGGAGGGCACAAGGAGGGGTGGAGGAGGTCCACCCATCCTGGCTGGCTCTATTCCTTCTCCCGATCCCTTCCAAAGCCCGGCCACGGCAGCAACGTCTCGTTTTCCCCTCCAGAAACGGGGAGAGCCTTGCGGGCACCACGAGGAAAATACACCGGCGCATCCCGGCTGCGGCGTCCCGGCGGCGCCGGGGGGCGGGGCCCGTGCGTTCCTTCCGGGTTGGGGGCGGAAGTGGCGGATTTGAATCGTGTGGACCGTTGGATGGGTCCGCTCGAGGGTGGCGTGCGGCGCAGCGCGAGCAGGGCTGGGGGACTCGGCCGGGCCGGTACCGCGGGCCCCGCGCGCCTTGGTAAGCCGCTGGGGGACGGAAAGAAACCAGAGGATTCCGGGGAGTGGGAGATCAAGGGGGGACCTCCGGAGGAGACCCAGTGTCAGGAGCCTCCCCGAAGGCTCTTTTTGGGGGGCGGGGGCGCGGTGTCGGGGCTCTGGGGAGCGTCTCCCAGGCCTGCGGCCCGGACGGTGGGCGCAGAGAAGCTGGTTCGGAGCGGGGACGAGCGGGAACCCGAGTGCCAGGTCCTGTGACTCGCCGGGCATCGCACTTGGAAGCCCCGGGAGCAGGTTTCGGCCTCCGCGCGAGGCAGGTCGGTGGGACCCACGTCGTGCCAGGTGAGAGAAGCTCCGTCTGTTAAAAGAGGGGAGTGGGAGGGGGACAGCTTCGAAACGGGTCTGGTACGCGGTGCGGGGGGCGTAGGTCCTCCTTCCGAGGGCCTGGGGGGAGGCTGTGCGGAGCCGCGGAGCTGGGAGCCGGGTGACAGTCTGGGCATTTAAACTGAAACCCGAGCACCTTTTGTATTCATGGCCCGGATCCGGCCGGCTCTCGTGCCTTGCACGGGTTGGTTGACCTTGTTCCCGGAGCGCAAACACCCCGAGACCCCTTTGCACGGGCTCTGATCGCCGCCTCGGCGATTCTTCGGCTGGTGTTAGTATGCGAACAATGGGGCTATGGTTTTTAATGGGTCCCACGGACCTGCCTTTTCACCCGCTCCTTTCACAGGCAGCCCAGGGGAATTGCGGTGTCGTTTTGCAAAGTTACTCGGATGTTTCCAGCTTCGTTTTTCTTTGTTCGAGGGCTTTGGTGGTGTGCTGTTTTTTTTTTGGTGGTGGTGGTGGGGGACTGGGGCGGGGAGGGCGGGGTTGTTTTATTTTTGATGATGAACTACATCAGATATGAAAGTCTAACCGTGTAGCATCATCAGATTTGGGGGAATACTTTTAAAATGTGCCTTAAATAGAAATTGCAAATAGGTCAGAATTCAGGGGTGTAGAAAACTTTTATCTTGGTGTATTGAAAACAGACTTAATTTGGTGTGGTTTCATGCGAACAGGTATTTTCAGTTTCCTTTAATATTTTAATTCCAGAGAATATATTTTATTGGAGAGAACACTTTTTAAAATTTGGATTTAATAATAATTCAGGTACTTCTTCATCCAGGTCTGGCATCTCTGGGTGACGACTCATCCCCGCTAATGAGCTTTATGTTTAATTTTTAGCCAGAAAAAAGATTTAAATTCAATATTTCTGATTCTTGAGAGAAATTGAAGCCTTTTTTTTTTTTTGGTAAGCTGCAGCAGACCTTTTAGCTATGCCTATCTAAAGATTGCAGACAGCCTCTGCTTATTTTATGTATGCTTATCGAACGAAAGCTGATTTTCCAAAATTAAGTGTCTGCCCTATGATCTTTTTTCTCTTTCCCTATTTGGACTCTTTCATTTAGTTTTTGTCCCAGTTTATCAAATTACTGAGTTTCAAGTGTCTGTACTTAAAAATCAAGTAGGGGTTGAGGAATCCATAAATTTAACTCCAGGCTATAACATTTGGTCATCATTTTAAAAACAAATTTAAAGTCCTTGAGGAAGAATTTATGGTATATTGCATATGTGCATAGAATTGTGGCTGGATTGCCTGGCTTTGTATTCCATCTCTACCACTTTGGTAACTGTAACTGGAGGCAAAATATTTAACCTTTCTGTGCTTCAATCTCTTCAACTCAATGGGGAGATAGCTTGTAGGGTTATTTCGAGAATTAAATGAGTACATTTAAAAATCTTGGGGCTGGAGCAATAGCACAGAGGGTAGGGTGTTTGCCTTGCACGCGGCCGACCTGGGTTTGATTCCCAGCATCCCATATGGTCCCCTGAGCACCGCCAGGAGTGGTTCCTGAGTGCAGAGCCAGGAGTAACCCCTGTGCATTGCCAGGTGTGACCCAAAAAGCAAAAAAAGAAAATCTTGGAATAGTGTGTTGCATAGCTCCTATTGATTTAGTAAGCTTTGTATAAACCACATATATATTATAACTTCCTAATAATATTTCAGTGTGCTATTTTCAGATAAGAAAGCAGACTAAGGGGTTTGGTTATTCTTACGCAACTACAGTGTTTGAACATTGGTCAAGAACTTGATAAACTCAAATTTAATTGCAATGTTTATGCATTTTTTAAAAAACTTTATAAGTGCCTTGCCTCTGCAGTGTCTCCTTCCAAACGTTGCCCTATGCAAATCTATGACTTCCCATTACTTGCTTACCTCATATAAGTCAAATTTTAGGATTCTCTCTCTCTCTCTCTCTCTCTCTCTCTCTTTTTACAAAGTCCTTTGCAGCCTAGTTCCAAACATCATTACTTGCTGACTTCTTTCTTAACCTGTGACTTTCTAGCTATACTGTAATTTTTCAGCTCTATTCTCCATTATTTGTGTTTATGCTTAGCCATGTAACTTAAAAACATTTCCCTTTGACTTCTTTGACTATTGGGTTTTAAATACCTTCCTAAAGACTTCCTCCAGCTGTGTTGCTTCCTCTATGCAATTTAGTTGTAAACACAGCACTAAACTGAGCTCTCTTGTGCTGTCTTTATCTCCAGTAGATGGTGAGAACAGTGAGTGTCTTTATGCTCTGAAACTACACAAAGATTCAAGGAGTGTTTGTTATTTCAACAATGCAAAACATTGTGCCTTGTTAATGCTAAAACAAAAAAAGTTTTTAAAAGTTTTTATTTTATCCCTGCAGAGATGATAGCAGGGATATATATATTTGTATATATGTATATTAAATATACACATATATATTTAGATATAAATATATGTGGCTTAGATTTTTATGATACTGTATGGTTAGTGAATTTCCCAAATAGGGGGAAATAGTGAGATCCTGTTTCAGAAGTCATTTTGAGTGGGAAAAATTATATTTACTAATGAAAATCTTAAAATGCTTTTTATATATTTATGTAAATGTATATTTATATTTATTTTCTCATTATCTTCAAATCCAGCTAAAGAAACTGAGGCACTTAAAGATACAGTAACAAAAGAGGGTGGGGCTATAGAGAGTGCCGTAGGTAGGGTACTTACCTTACACGTCTTACCTGGGAAAGTTGTTCATTATACAATTGTTTCAGTGTTCACTCTAATTTAAAGGTTAATTTTATAATAGAGAATCATTTTATTTATTTTTAATCTTTTTGAATCACTGTGAGATAGTTACAAGCTTTCATGTTTGGGTTACAATCTCACAATGATCAAACACCCATCCCTCCACCAGTGCACATTCCCCACCACCGATTTCCTGGGTATACCCCTCCTTTCCCACCCTTCCCCTGCCTCCATGGCAGACTATAATAGAGAGTTAACCTCATTTAAGTACTAGTGTTTCTATATTTTATTTTAAATTTAAAAAATATGGTGGAGAAGAAAGAAAAAAAATAGAAGGGTCCAGGGATCTGGCTCAAACTGCAGGGCCCTGGGGTTAATCCCCACTTTTAATGACACTTTGCACCCCTCAAATTCCTCACAAGCAGAGGAATCCTGCTTGCCTTCCTCAGCACAGCCTGGAGTGGAGCAGAGAGAGCTTCCTGTGCCTCATCTACTGGTCCCTGAGCACTTCAGCGTGTGACTTCTGCAACAACTGACAAAAAATGTTTGCATTTCCTTTTCTATTATCTGACCAGCTTATCCATTACCTTCTCTTTAAAAATTTGCCCCATAGTTTAGTGTTGTTACTAAAAGGACCAGTAGGTGGAGGCTTGGCCTTAAGGGATTACAGTCCAGATATGCTCCCAACCATACTTTTTACCGGTCCGGATTAGTGCAGGTCTTTGAATTTGAGCTGAGTCCATTATATCTCCTTGAACTTTGGAATTGCGATGCCAAAATAGTATTTGGAGCCAAATTGAAAAGGTTTGTATATGAAGAAAAAAATGGTTGGCATCGGGGTCTGAGCAGTAGTACAGCAGGCAGGGTGCTTTTCTTGAAAAGCTGCCAGTCCAGTTCGGTCCCTGTCCCCCAATATAGTTTTCTCAGCACCAAACCAGTAGTAAGCCCTGAACATTGCAGGGTGTGTCCCCCGCTCCCACCCCCCCTTAAAAGTGTATAGGCGCCCCTGTAGGCAGGGAATGAGAATCAACTTAGTTTATAAGTAAAAACTTACTTAAAAACTAAGTTGATAATTAAGCTCATAGGTTTGCTAGGGGGAAGGGCTAGGGAGTGGGGGCGGGGTGATGGTTGGGCCACACCTGGTGGTGCTCAGGGATCATTCTTGGCAGGCTCTGTGTACCATACGGGGTGCTGGGAATCGAACTCAGGTCCTCAGCATCTCTCACTCCTCCCTTCCCCCCACCCCGTGTTTTTGTGTTTTTGTGAGGGTTTTTTTTTTTTGTGATACTGTGACTTACAACACTGTTCTTGATAGGGTTTCATGAGTACAGTGTTCCAGCACCACACCCTCCACCACGGTGTCCATTCAGTCGGAGGCCACCGTTATTTCATGGTCCTCTCCCTGCCACTTTTGCATTGACATGTATAAGCTTGTATTGTTTTTTCTTTATTTAAAATAAACACTGTTTTAGGACAGTTTTAACTTGGCAATAAAATTGAGGGTGATTTTCCAGCTGCCCACTGCACCCTGCCTTCTCTTATTAGTTGAACTTACAATCACACATAATAGTCACTCAAAATCCATAGTTTAATTAATTAATTTTGGTTTGGGGACTATATCTGGCTCTGTGTTCAGGGATCATTTCTGGTGGACTCCAGAGACTTTACGTGGTACCAGGAATTGAAACCCTGGTCGGCCACGTAGAAGGCAAATGCCCTACCATTGAACTATCCCTTCAGCCCCTAACAAAATCTATAGTTTGCATTGCAGTTTATTCTTAGAAGTCAGGTACATGCAAGACCCAAAGTTTGCTGTCTGGTGCTGCATACTACCCTCAAGTACCACCAAGTTTAGCCCTGGAGATATCCTCTTCCCTCAGCATTACTGAATTTGAGCAGCAACCCATCACTAAACCCTAGCATTGAACCCTAGCTGGTATCACTGGGAGTGGCCTTGAGAGCTGGAACTGCTTGAGCACACTTGGGAGGCCCCCCTCCAAATAATGAGTGAGTTGGGTTGGCGAATTGATGAGGGAGCAGGTGTTGGAACATTTATGACTGAAAATCCAGTCTTGAACAACTTTGTAACTGTGTATCTTGCTGTGATTCTATTTTTTTTTTTTTAAAAAAAAGAATGAGTAAGCTTATTTTTGGCTTTCTTGTTTTTATGGGTTTAATGTCTTGTGTTTAATTTCTGAGTATTTTAGTTATTTGTTTTCTTTTGATTTTTTTTTTTTTTTAGTTTGTCACTGTGTTCTGAAAGTGGACTTGTATGATTTCCCCTTTTAAATATGTTAAGGTCTATTTTGTCACGTGAAACGTGCTCTCTTAGGGAATATATCAAGTAAACTAGAGAAATACATATATTCTGTTGTTGGAGAAAGTAGTATGCAGATTTCCATTGCATCCATTTAATTTGGGGGTACATCAGGTGTGATGATCAGGGGTTACTCCTGGCTCTGCATTAAGGAATCACTCTTGGCGGACTCCAGGAACTGTGTGGGATGCTGAGGATCAAACCCTGTTCCACCGTGTACAGAGCAAGTGCTCTACTGGCTCTGTCTCTGACCCCTGATCGACGTTGACTGATGATGATATTGAATTCAACTATGACCATACTGGTTTTCAGTTTTCAAATAGAGGGGCGTTGAATTGCTCGAGTACTAGTCTATTTTACTAGCATTTATTTGTTTCACGTAATTTAATATTCCATTCATTGATAAGGTACGAACACAATAAGGATTGTTATATCTTCTTGGGAAATTGACTCCTTTTTTTTCATCATGTAATGAACTTATTTATTCTGGATCAATTACTTTGAAGCCTGCTCTGAAATTAATAGCTAATTACATGTGGGGTTTTTGTTGGCAGTGCTCAAGGTTTTCTTATGGCTCTGCTCTCAGGAATCACTCCTGGTGTGGCTTGTGGGGACTCTATGGGGTGCTGGGAATCAAAAGTGGGTTTGGGTGCATGGAAGGCAAGCACCCTGCACTGTGTTATCACTGTAGCCCTCTGCTCTGAGTCTTTTGGGGTTCAAAGTTTTTCAGCAGCTCTTGTGCTCTTTGAATTCTGTATCTTTGATATTTGCCATTTTAATTAGAATATCTTGGTTTTGTATTTGGGTTGGTATTGTTTTGGGCTCTCATTCTTAGTTTGGGCATATGACTCAGTCCTCAGATTGTAAAGTTCTTGCCTCCAACTTTTTCAGCAATTCTTTCCCAGTTTCTCCTTCTGGAAGGTCCCTGATCTTTAATTACATGTCTTGAAACTGTCAATTTTTCTTGCTTTCTTCATTTTAAAGTTATTTTTCCTTGTTCTTTTGTTCTATCATTATTAATATTACTAGCATTTTGGGTCACACTTGGTGATGCTCAGGGGCTATTCTTGGCTCTGCACTCAGAAATTAACTCATGGCAGTGCTCAGGGAAATATACAGGAACCAGGGATCTAACCTGGGTCAGCCCCATGCACGGCAAACCCCTTGTGTTCTTTTTTGAGAGTGTCATATACCTTGTTTCTAAGTACACTGATAGATTCTTTGGTTTCTATCATCCTGCCTAGCTGCTCTGTGGCATTTTTATTTTATTTATTTTTATTTTTATTTTTTTTTGCTTTTTGGGTCACACCCAGCGATGCTCAGGGGTTACTCCTGGCTTTGCACTCAGGAATTACTCCTGGCGGTGCTTGGGGGACCATATGGGATGCCGGGGATCGAACCTGGGTCGGCCGCGTGCAAGGCAAACGCCCTACCCGCTGTGCTATCGCTCCGGCCCCTCTGTGGCATTTTTAATTCACTTAGCTATTGTGCTCACTCTTCAGTGATTTCTGACTGAAGTTCTCTTATACTTTGGAGTTCTCTTCTATTGCTTTCCTGGTGAAGTGACTATCTTTACTTTTGTCAGGCATGTCAGTACTCTTGAGTGCTGGTGGGGAGCTGACTGTGGGGACCATCTCAAGGCCTTTTTCTTCATTCCTCCACTTGTCCATTGTGGCAGATGTAATGTGAGGGCTGGGGGTAAGGGTCTAGTTTTATGCAGGCTTATGTGGCACTATGATTCACACTAGCTAAAATGTTCTTAGATACTGTAGCACTGAGTTGGGTTGCTCTGAGTTGCTAGTGTGAACTTGTCACAAAAATTTTTACATCCACCGTTTTCCCAAGTGGATGGAGCAATACTGGATCCCAGAGTTTGCAGTTGCTAGTTCCTGGTTGTGACTGTGTTATCAGTGTTTCAGAGACTGGATATATGGGAGCTCGTGATAAGGATCAGTTACATCTGTAACTTCAGGCAGACCTGCTGTCTACCAGGATATTTGTGTTTGTACCTTTCAGGCTCTAGCTGACCAGGCTGGGAAGTGTCCTTCGGTTCAGCCCTAACCTTGAATAGACTTGGATTATAACCAAGTATAATCCAAGGTATAGTTGTTCCAAAGGAGGACTGAGTTTATGCACAGCAGGCAGTGCTGATTGTGTCGGCTAGTTTTCCTTAGTCTCTGTAGAAAGTCTCTTTTCTGGTTTTAGGTATTTCTAGCTTATTTTATACTCAGATGTGATTGGTTGCTTCTGTTTTGCCTGGGCAAGCATATATCACTCAGCCAACCGTCTACGCTTTCGGAATGGAGGAACTCACTGTGGACTGTTCTTTTCAGAAGGGATGAGAGCCCTGCCAACTTGCTGGGGGCTGCTGAATACACACCTAATATAAATGCTGCCTGGAGTTCTTGCCTCCAAGTAATTTTTTACAGGTGAAGTCTTGAGGCTGTGATACTCCAGTCTCCACTCCTAGCCCAGGACCAGTTCAGCACCTCAGCTGAGTCTGCCCAACCCTTCTGCCCTTTCTAGGGTTGCTCCTTAGCTCTGAGGTTAGCCACCGCTCTTTACTGTTGCACAACAGGAGTTGTTTTACAATAAACTTTTTCAGCGGGACTCCACATAGAATTATGTTTATTTCTGTGGGGTCCTTTTCCCCCACCTCCTAGCCCACCCCCCACCACCATGACTTTGTTGACAAGTCCCAAGAACACTCTCAAATTGCCTTTTTTGCCAACTTGATTCCTCTCCTGTAAATTTTTAATATACTGCATTTCACTGTGTAATTGTCACAGACTTTATGACGGGTCTTTTTCCCCAAAAAATATGGGGTGTGATCATTATGTGAAACTTCAGTCCCAGTAAAACAGGGTGTGAGGTGATAACCATTATACAGTGAAATGCAGTAGTATAATATGGGGGTGCAACTTCTGTGAAGTGGATACTGGGTTCTCTCATCCTCTCTATTCTTTAAAAAGACTTTTAAAAGACTATTCTTTACCCGATTGAATGGCATTGGCACTCCTGTCAAAATTGAGCATAGATGTATGGATTTATTTCTGGACTGAAGATTCTCTATTTTTCATATAAATGTATGCTGTGTATTCTATTTGGCAGTAAACAGGTGTTTCAAGTTTTCAAATTAGAAATGGAATCCTGCTTTTATTTTGTTTGGGGTGGTTTTTGGTGGTGCTCAGAGTTTACTGCTGGTGGCTCTGCTCAGGGGTCAGTCCTTGGTGCTGGGGGAACTGTATGGGGCGTTGGGGCTTGAACCAGGGTTGGTTCCAGTGCAAGTGCAAGATAGTGCCCTTCCTGCTGTACTATACTGTCACTCTGGCCCAGATTTTTAAAATTCAGAATCCCTTGAAATTTAATAGAAGGTTTAAGGTTAGGCTTTTCGTTTTTACAGGGTTTGGGAAAAGAAGGTTTTTTTACTGACAGGGATTGCAGCAGATCTATAGCTTACTTTGGGAGAAGATTGTCATCTTAAGTAAATATTGAATCTCCCAACTCTGATCATGGTGTCTTCTCACTTACTTGGGTTGATTTTGGCAGCAGTGCTTTTAGGTTAGCAAAATTTCACACCTCATTGGTTGCATTTATTCTTAAGTAGTGATCTTGCATAAGGTAACTTTGCAAAACTTTCTGTTAAGCTTGTTTTTGTTTGATATTGTTTTGGGACCTCACCCAGCTGTGTGTATAAGTCACACTGGGATCTTGCTGTGCACTCAAATCATGCTCACTAGCCCCCTTTTCCCCCACTAGGTTTTTGAACTTTCTCTCCTCCACCCTAGCTCTAACAATTTTTTTGAGTTTGTTGCAAATAAATATACTTGCTTTCAACTTGTATGCCTTTAAATTCTTTTCTTCCCCAGTTATTCTAGCTAGAAATTATAGGACAGTGTTGAATAGCGGTCTATTGTTTTGCTCCAAATCTTTGTACTTTCTAGATCTTGCTCTCTTTAGTCTTTCACTATTCAGTATGATGTTGCAGTAGGTTTTTAATAGATATCCTTTCTCATGCTGAGGCTGTTTCTTTCTGGTCTTACATTGTTGATTTTTAATGTGAAAAACTATTAAATTCAGTCAAATACTTTCTCTGCATATACAACTCTGACCTACTTTTATTGTTAAAATGATGTTTGCTCTTACTGTTAATCACTGTCACTGTCATTACCATCCCATTGTTCATCAATTTGCTCAAGCGGGCATCAGTAACATCTCCATTGTGAGACTTGCTACTGTTTTTGGCATATCGAATATGCCACGGGTAGCTTGCCAGACTCTGCTGTGCGGGCGAGACACTCTCGGTAGCTTGCTGGGCTCTCTGAGAGGGGTGCAGGAATCCTACCCGGGTCGGCTGCATGCAAGGCAAATGCCTTACCCACTGTGCTATCCTCCAGCCATTGTTAATATGCTGAACCATTTTTCCATTTCTGGACATTAAGTTCCACTTTGTCATGGTATGCTGTTCTCAACAAAGAAATCAGTGACAGTATTTTGTTGAGGTATATTACATTTGGGTTTTTTTTGTGTGTGTGTATTTTTCCCAGTGTCGAACCTAGGGTCTCACACACGTGGATCATGTACTCTACTACCAACTCACATCCACCACTCCTCTATCTAGCTATCTTGCTACCTACCTAAATTTTTTATCTGTATATTCTTAAGAATATTGGCTTAGGTGGGGTGGACTGGAGATAACACAAGGGCTAAAGTGGTAACTATATACACTAAAGCCATAAATGTAAGGCATATATTGTAAACTTAGAGCTTAAACTTTAGCAGTGGGGGTGGGGTGGGGTGGTGATTGCTCAGGGCTTACCCCTGGCTTCATGGTCAGGCATCATTCCTGGCAGTACTCGGGGAACCATCTTTGGTGTCAGGAATTGAAACCGGCTCAGCCATGGCAAGGCAAGCCCCTGGCCCAATAATTAAATATATACATATATTTTAAACAACAACAACAACATTAACAACAAACCCTGAATTTGGAAAGGTGAGGTGGGTGGTGCCTTCCTGGCTTTTTTAGTTTTTTAGTTTTTTTAGGTCATACCAGCAGTGTTCAGGATTTATCCTGTGTCTGCATTCAGGAATCAGGAATCGCTCGTAGCAGAGTTCCATACCATATAGTGTGCCAGCCATTGAGCCTGGGTTGGCTGTGTGCAAGGCAAGCCCTTACAACTGTGTTATCCCTCTAGCCCCTCTGGCTGTTTTTTGTTGTTGTTGTTTTTGAGTTTGGAGTTCACACCAGGCAGTGCTTCAGAGTCTACTGCTAGGTTTGTGCTCGGGAGACCACATGTGCCAGGCATCTAACCTGGGTACACCCTACTACCCACTGTACTCCCTTTGACAGCCCAATCCCCCCCGCCATTAAATTTTCTTTTAAAATTGGGGGGTGCGTGTGACGTCATGTTATAATAACTTTGTATATCAGAAACAACCTTTAGTACCCTTATTACGATATTACTATAATTTTACAAAGGGAAAGTTTACCTTCCACCCCTCGCCCCACGGTGCCTTAAATAGCTTTTCTGTGATTTTCTTCTTTTTATAAAACAACTACAATAACAATTTTGTAACTGTATCATGGTGATTCAATAAAAATTGAAGAAAAAAATAAAACCTTGACAAGCTGGAGGATTGACTTGTAAAGTAACTCAAGTGGCTAGGTTAGCTCAATTATTGTCCAGTGGCCCTTTGGGATTATCTTGAAGTACATGACAGCTAGCTTCCATTACTGCCTCATGATCCACGAGACAATGAAAAGAAATCACAGTGCATTTGATGACCTCATTCATGACCTTTTGCCTTTTGTGACATCACACCTGCAAGACTTTTGAGGAAGCAAGTTACTAAGCGAGGCACTGTGAGGGGAGAAGGAAGATCAGGTTCTATCTTTTGAAGGAGAGGAATCTACATTGTGAGTCCCACTGCTTCTCTTAGTGGAGAAAGGCGGTGGAGGAGATTGAGAATCCCTCTTGACAGTGGCTGTAACTTTTTATTAACTTGTTAATGATTTATTAAAGAAGAGGGGCACAGTGTGATAATATTTCTAGTATTGTACCTCTTAAGACTTGGACTGTTAGCACTATGTTAACATTATTTTACTTTTTCATCTGTCTTAAATTTTACATTTAGCGGGGTAAGAATAATAAAATCCAAAGATATAGTATAGTGGATGAGGCGTGTTCCTGGCAGCCAAACCTAAATTCAATCTCTGCCACTTCATATAATCCCTTAAGTCCTGCCAGGAGAGATCCCTGAACACAGAGCCAGACATGAGTACAGAGCACAGCCTGGGGTGGCCCCAAAATGACAGAAACAACAACAAAATTGTTTAAAAAAAAATCAAACAAATTAAAACCAAAAATAAATATTAATTTCTTTAAATATTTGGGGGGGCTAGGTGCTCAGGGCTCCCTGCCTCTGCACTCAGGGCTCACTCCTGGTAGTGTACTGGAAAACTATGTGTGGTGTTGGGTGGAACCAGAGTCAACATGTGCAGGGTGAATAGATAATATCTTTACTTAGAAAGCCTATGTTGGTAACTTTAATTCTGATACCATTTTAAATTAGGAAAAAGTTAGAAGAGTATAAGGAATTTTTGTTGTTTGGTGACAGTTGATAATTCCCTGTTCTAGTTAGTCTGAAGCCAGTAGTTTAAACCTATTCGGGTTTTTGATTGCCAATTGCAGAGACTAGAATAGACTACAGGGACTCACAAAAGGGTAAAGTAGATTTTATACACAATTTTGCTTTATGGTTGTTTTTGTTTGTTTTGGTGGTGCTCAGGGTTTATGCCTAGTTCTGCACTCAGGGATCACTCCGGTGGTCCTGGGGGGACAATGTGATGCTGGAGGGCAAACCAGGATTGGCCGTGTACACCCTTACGTTGTATTATCACTCTGACCAAAGGTTTGGTTTTTGGCTTGGGGGTCACACACAGCTGTGCTCAGGGCTTATTCTTGGCTTTGTGCTCAAAGGAATCATTCCTGGTGGGCTCAGGGGACCATATGGGGTGCCAGGGTCAAACTCAGATCACCTGCATGTAAAAGGCAAGTGCCCTGCCCTCTATACTATCCCTCTGGCCCCATCATAAAGGGTTTTGGAGAAGATTGGTATTTAGGTGACATTTAGATCTAGCATTTGGGGCCAGAGAGTACTGACACCACATAGAATTTGATCCCTGGCATCACATAGAGTCCCTGAGCACCATTGGGTGTGGCAAACAAAAAAAAGTATGAAGAAATAAATGAATAAACTTTAGAGTTTTGATAGGGTTAAAGCAAAGCCAGAATGCTGTGTAAAAGATTAGCTTGTCTGGACACAGATGTTTTTCCTTGAAAAGGACAATTTTAAGTCAGATAGAAATGCTATATACAGAAAACTTTATTATTAACTCTACCTTTGTCAGAAATTTAGATTTTTTTCTTTGCATCAAAATCACTTATTTGATCCTCCTAACACAATTCCTTTCCAGTCATTTCCCATCTCTGACACTTGCACTATATTATTACTTAAAATTTTTTTTGTTTGTTTTTGAACCTCAACCGATGATCATCAGGGGTATGTAACTTCTAGCTCTACATTCAGGAATTATTCCTGGCAGTGTTCAGGGACCATGTGGGATGCTGGGGATCCAACTCTTGTTGGCTGGGCACAGTGCAGGCACCTACTTGCTATACTGTCTCTCAGCTCCTCTGGAAGTCATGATTACTCAGGATTAGTCTCACTTTTCCTAGCACTTCATACCAAATTGAATATGAAGAGTAACTTGTAACTACCTTCTGCGTCATAACTGTGAGGTTCGTGTGTTTATGTCATGCAATACTTCATGACTTTTCATTGCTAAGGAGCAGCCATTTAATTAACATCATTTTGTATTTATGTCTCCCTCCTCCCACCGCTTTTTTTTTTTTTTTGAAAGGAGGGCCCTACACCTGTGGTACTCAGAACTTATTTGTGTCTCTGTGCTCAGAAATGACTCTTGGCAGGACTTGGGGGACTGTATGTGGTGCTAGGGATCAAATCAGGGCCAGTTGCATGCAAGACAAGTGTCCTTCCCACTGTACTATCTAGCCCTAATACATTCCCACCCAGACCCCGCACCTCCAATTCTCTTATTGTTGTTGCAGTGACCAGAGGTTGCATATATTTCTCTTTTGTGCTCCCGTGTTTTAGTTCTGCTGCTCTCTAGGATGACATATAAGTTGTAGTGCTTGTAAACACAGATGCCGGTGTTATACTCTTGGTTTAGGTCCGAGTGCATTCTTGCTAGAGAACACTTCAACCAAAGTTGTCAGTATCCTTCTCCATGCAAGTGATGATGCTGAGGATGAACCTGTGATCTTGTTCTGTGCTTGTCACTCCTGTTTTTTGTTAATGAACTTGTTTTTCAGTTTTAGAGTATCATAAGTAGGGTGCTGTAAGCATTCCTAAATAGCTTTCTGCCTGAATATACTTTTTATTTCTCCAATATATATCTTAGTGTAAAATTCGACATCAGGGCCAAGGTGCATGTATGTATGTATGTTTAACTTGGAAGAATTTCCTCATACTCCTTATTATGTCTCCTTGATAGTTTACGAGTGTTCCCAATTGCCTTTCATCCTTTCCAGTGTTGGGTATTAGTCTGGCATGGGGGCAAGGGGCTCGGGCTCTCAGTCAATACTCCGGAGAGCCCAGGCTCTCTTGTGAATCCTCAACCAGCTGAACCTGCGATTTAATGCAAGGCCTGAAGATATGGTGATGCTTGGACCCTTGGGCCCTGGGATTTCTTGGGATAATCTTCCCCTCCCCCAGGGCTGTGCTTGGCAATGCCCAGGGGACCACTAGTGCCGAGGAGCAAACTGGGTTGTCCACATATACCTCCCCACTGTACTATTACTCTGGTTCCAGTGTAAATCATTTTAAAATCTTAGCCTTTTCTCTGCATATGATGTGGTCTGTCTTAGTAGCTTGACCATTCCTGTATTTTCCCTTGTGAATGTTTATGTTGTTTGCATATTTCTTTGTTGGATTGATTATGTTGTTGAGTTGTAGAAATACTTTGTATCTGCTGGTAACCAGTCTTTGTCAGGCACACCTTTATACAATTTTCATGGTCTTTGTCATGCATATTCAGTTCTTTGGCGGGACTTCCTAAACATTGCCCAGGGGTAAGTCCAAACCAGTATTTCTCAAAGGTAGCAATACCCTCAGCCCTTGGGACAGGTGTAGACAATCTGGGGAGCAGTAGTAGGAAACCTCAGGTGAAGTTGGGGGGTGCTTATTGTTTGTTTAAAAGACTATTTCTGGGGGCTGGAGCAGTAGCACAGCGGGTAGGGCATTTGCCTTGCACGCAGCAGACCCAGGTTCGATTCCCAGCATCCCATATGGTCCCCTGAGCACCTCCAGGGGTGGTTCCTGAGTGCAGAGCCAGGAGTAACAGGTGTGACCCCAAAATCGGGGAAAAAAAAGACTTTCTGGGGGAAGAGGGCACTGAGAAAATGGGAGGTTGTTAGGACAAGTAGTTTGGGAGCTTCTGATCTAAACTTTATGTAAGTTTATTTGGTACATTGAAGTGTATTCTTGTCTTAGAAACTTTCGGCTTAATACCAATAGTCATTTGGATATTTTTGACAATGAAAAACCATTTACCCCCAAGTGTTCTTCACCTTCAACACCTTGTTGAGAACTACTGGTTTGTATATTTGAAAGGTGAGAAAATGATGAAGTTCTAGAGCACAGAAACTTATTTGACATAACTTAATGGAAATCTGCCTTCTCTAAGCAAATGCCCCCCAAATGCACCTGAGGCTACTACTTAGTTGTATCCCATCTGGGGACAGTATTGTCCACTTTAGTCTTTGAGTAAAAAATTATTATGTAATTTGTTTATCATCATGTATTAACTAAAATTAAATGAATAATTTGAGAACTCGAAAATCAAGATGACTGTTTTGTATGTTCTTAATTTTTTTAGTAAAATGAATGAAAATAAACCAGGGGACTCTCAGAACCTTGGTAAGTAATTATATTTAAAATATTCCTTTTATTCTTTTATAAATTATTTTAAAAATGATAACCTTTTTGGTATCAAACA
Source organism: Sorex araneus (assembly GCF_027595985.1). Lineage (NCBI taxonomy): Eukaryota > Metazoa > Chordata > Mammalia > Eulipotyphla > Soricidae > Sorex > Sorex araneus. The sequence continues at coordinate 66,783,008 of NC_073304.1, read as the reverse complement.
GTAAGGATAAACTCCCAGATTTGGGTTTAGTTCAGATATTCATATACTAATCGATAATGTTGTATTTATTCCTTTTAACAAAAGTCTGTTAAGGGAGGAGAGTTTGCCTAATTTAATATTCTCTATTAGGTATAATTTGTATCTGCGTAAAATAGTATTTAATTAATATATTTTTATCTTTAACAATTTTTTAACTAAAGGAAAAATATTGATGAGAATAGTTTAAGGTCTTAATGATTTAAGACAAGAAAGACTTATTATAGTCCACTGTGGATTGAGTAGAGGAGGGAGATGTGACAGCAGATTTCTGCTTGTCATTTAATTTCAAGCACTTTACTTTTTTCTTTGAGATCCTTAAAATCCTTTATCTTTAGCTCAGTTTTCTTTTTTATTTGTATATTGTTAGAGATTTTCTGTGCAAGAAAATATAGTATGAAAAAAATTGATAATGTTTGTTCTATGTGTCACGTATACTTTATTAATTATATTACTGTATACTATCTCAGTCATTTAAAGTCATGGCTTAAGGCTAGCACCTCCCCCCCTCTCTCCCTCTCCCCCCCCCACCATCCTCCCTCTTGTTTTTGGGCTACTTCTTGCTGTGCTCAGGGACTAAACCTGGGTTGGCCTTGTGCAAGGTAGCATCCTTACCCTGTACCCTACCCATTTCTTTCTCTATTTCTCATTTTTTAAAGATCTGGAACTAGAACCCTGAAGTATTTGTGAACTGTTCAGTGTTACAGTGTTGAAACCGAACCTTAAGTCTGTTCATGATTCTACAATTTGCCTTTAAATTTTTTTTATTATTTATTGTGAGATACACATAAAATTCATTTTGCTATTGAGTCATAGGCTATTCCTGTACATTCTGTGTACTAGACCTTTACCATCTTTATTATTTCAAACCCTATTATATAGATTCTTATTTTTTGATAATGTCTTTTGATGTACTCTTTGAAGTATATAATTTGGTGACATTTATTTATTAATAATGTTATGCCATCGTCATCATTATCTAGTTTCAAAATATTTTCATTACTCCAAAGGAAACTATTCATTCAGCAGTTTCTTAGTTCTTCTCTGTTGGACCCTTAAAACCACCAATCTGTTTCCTGTTCCTGGATTTATCTAATCTGAATATTGTTAATCTATTACATACGTGAAATATTGTGTTTGACTTCTTAATATAATGTTTCTAAGTTCATTCATGATGAGCATGTATTAGTACCATTCACTTTTTTAGAGTCATTCTGTTGAATGGATATGTAGTATATTTTATCTGTTCATGTTGATGATAGATATTTGTTTTCTTGCTTTGACTATTGAGAACAGTGCTACTTATGAACATTAATGTAGGGTTCACCAAGGATTTATTGAGCATCTCTTTCAGGTTTTAGGGCACTATATACCCAGGAATGGATTTGTTATATTGTATGGTAAATATATTTAAGTTTTTGAGCAACTGCTGTATTGTTTCTCAAAATTACCAATTTATGTTTCTACCACATGTGAGGCATTCCTTAACTCCAGATCATTACCATCATTTATTATTGTCTGATATTTTGATTAGAGTTCTACTATTGAGTATTAAAGTAGTATCTCATTGTGCTTTTTTTGCTGATTACATCATTTTGCTGATTACCAATAATATTAAGCATCCTTTAATGTTTTTATTATATATTTATATCTTTAGAGTATTGCCTATTCATATTATTGGTCCATTTTTAAATTAGGTTGATTTTGCTATTGAATCATAGGCTGTTCTTATACATTCTGTATATTAGACCTTTACCATCTATATTATTTCAACCCCCATTCTGTAGATTCTTCTTTCTTGATAATGTCTTTTTTTAAAATTTTTTATTAGTGAATCACCGTGAGGTACAGTTACAGACTTAAACACTTTCATGCTTGCTTTGAGTACCCATCCCCAGTGCCCATTTTCCACCACCAATGGTCCCAGCATCCCTCTAACCTCCCCCACCCCATGCTGCTCCCACCCCACCCCACCTCTGTGGCAGGGCATTTCCTTTTGCTCTCTCTCTCCTTTCGGGTGTTGTGGTTTGCAATAGAGGTATTAGTGGCCATCCTGTGCGGTCTGCAATCTACTTTCAGCACGCATCTCCCATCCCAAGCAGGCTCTCCTAGCATTGATAATATCTTTTTTTTTTTTTTACGCTTTTTGGGTCATACCTGGTGATGCACAGGGGTTACTCCTGGCTTTGCACTCAGGAATCACTCCTGGCAGGGCTCAGAGGACCATATGGGATGCTGGGAATCGAACCTGGGTCAGCCGCGTGCAAGGCAAATGCACTACCCACTGTGCTATTGCTCCAGCCCCCAACATTGATAATATCTTTTGATGTACTAAAATTTTTACTGTGGATGGACTCAGCTAAATCTGTTTTTGTTTTGGTGTCATGAGAGAAATGAAATTATTGATTGATTTCAATAAGGAATCATTGCCACATCCTGGGTTATAAAGATTTCTCTGTTTTCAAGATTTTTTTTTTTAATAGTTTTGAGTCATTTATTTTTGATCTGTCTGGGATGGGGTGGGGGGTGTTTTCCAAGCAATGCTCAAGAGCCAACCCTGAGTAAATGATTTAGTGCTTGGGCCCAACAATGTCTTGCTGCTCAGGCTTAGTACTATTGGGGCCATCATGGTCACCCCAGTATTGTTTGATGGACCCCAAGATTATACCTAGTGATCCTCAAAGGGGCTGTGTAGTGCTGGGAATAGAACTAATGGCATCAAACATTCAAGGCATGCACTCCAGCTCTTTGAGCTATTTCCTCGGCCCCTCTATTTTTTCACATAGTGTGAGGTAGGATTTTTCTTTTCTTCCCATTATCTTGCTTGTGATTTTCTAATTTTTCCCAGTTTCATTTGTTGATGATTCTATTCTTTCTCCATGGACCAGTCTTGGCATCCTTGTCAAGAATTGATCATCACTGTATGGGTTACTTCTGCACTGTGATATTGTTTCATCTGTCTATCCTAGTCCAGTACTGCCCTTGAATAGTTTTTGAGTCTTGTTTCCCCTAGGCGTGTCTAGCTTAGTATTTGTTAGCTTTGTTGACTTCACAGAAAACCTCTCTCACTTAGCCTGTTATTTTTCTCTTATCCATTTCATATATCTCTGCTCTTTTTTTCTTTTCTTGAGGGGCAGGGGCACGGTTATCATGCCTGGGGACCCTTCCCACTCCTACCGGTACTTGTAGGCACTTTATGGTGCCAGGGATGGAACTGGGACTGCATGTAGCACAGACCCTTTAATCGTCTATTGGGTCTCTGGCTCCTTTTCTCATCTGCTACCTTTGGGTTGATTTTTCCTCTTGTCAGGTTCTTCAAGGTAAAAAGAAGTTCTTGCTTTGGAAGATTTATTATATAAGGCATGCATGAGCCTAAAGATCAGTCAGATGAAAATTTTGGGTTTCTTGAGTGTTTTCTGAGTATAATCAAGCCCGAGACATGTTCCTCTATGTTCCTTGGTATATGCAGGAGGTTTGTCCTTAGTTCTCCATGTAGCCTCTTCCCAGCCTCCTCTTTCCTGGTCTTTTTGGTCTGTTTCCTACTGGCATTTTCTGTTACCCTTTCTTTCAGGCTGATGCAGCCAGTAAATTTGTCCTAAATGGCTTTGACATATTATCAGGCTCCAACCCTAAAAAATATTCAGAGGCAGAACTTCTTTTAGAAGGGCAAGCATCTGGGCCCGTACTTCAAGGACCTACCACACAAGTCAGAGCACTCTACATTTGCATTTCTGTGAGAATAAGTTCATATAATCTCCTAAACAGTCCACAGCAGTAAAAAGGGTATCAGACCTAAACTCATTGTTTACTGAATGAGAGGGTATGGTAAGCAGGTAAGTTTAAATGCCACAGCACTCTCAGTCGGAGTTCCATGCAGTATTTTTTAATTCAGTATTAAACTTGGGGCTGGAGCAATAATATAGCAGGTAGGGGCCTGGCCTTGCATACGGTCAAACCCAGGTTTGATCCCCAGCAACCCATTTGGTCTCATGAGCACCACAAGGTGTGCCCCCCAAGCCAAAATAAATAAATAAGCATTACCCCTAATTGTTTTATTTATTTATTTGTTTGTTTGTTTGTTTTAAAGCACCTAATCACTTGATTTGTGGGTGAGGAATAGTGTTTGAGAGTTTCCTAGTCCATTTTCTTCAGTAATGTTATGGTGCAACTTGCCATTTAAAATGCACATTGAAGTTTGTCATTAAAGATAATTGAAGAAGGACGCAGAGATAGTACAGTGGTAGGGCACTTGCCTTGCATACGGCCACCATTATGGATTCAGTACCCAGGACAACATATGGTTCCCAGAGCCCAGGAGTGATCCCAGAGTGCACAGCCCAGAGTAAACCCTGAGTACCATTGGTTGTGGCCCCCAAATGAAACAAAAAAAGATAATTGAAGAAAATGTAAAGTGCTTATTGTTTTAGAAGTCACTGTCACTGTTATCTCGTTGCTCATTGATTTGTTCGAGCGGGCACCAGTAACGTCTCATTGAGAGACTTATTGTTACTGTTAACAATAAGCATATCCAATACGCATGGGTAGCTTGCCAGGCTCTGCCGCGCGGGCTCCATACTCTCGGTAGCTTGCCAGGCTCTCCGAGGGGGACGGAGGAATCGGACGGGTTGGCCGTGTGAAAGGTGAGCGCCCAACCGCTGTGCTATGGCTCCAGCCCATTGTTTTAGAAGTAAGTATTGAAATTTTAAAGTTATGGATAACACTGTGATTTGCACTCAGAGATAATTTAACTGCTCAGTTTTTAAAAAAATGTGCCAGTTCCATTTTCTTTGGAAAGTTAAAAAAAACTATTCATATATACTTCTCTCACTATTAGCTTGTGTTTTCTGTCGAAAAAATGAAGACTGTCCTAATAAGTATGGAGAAAAGAAAATTAATGAGAAATGGAATCTTGCTGTACATTACTATTGTTTGGTGAGTAAAATTTTAATCAAATTTTCTGTTTTAAAGAGAATTAGAGGGACTGGAGCAATAATAGTACAGCAGGTAGGGCATTTGCCTTGCATGTAGCTGACCTGGGTTTGATTCCCAGCATCCCATGTGGCCTGCTGAGCATCGCCAGGAGTAATTCTTGAGTGCAAAGCCAGAAGTAACCCCTGCGCATTGCTGGGTGTGACCAAAAAGCCAAATAAATAAAGAAATAAGAATAAAGAGAATTAGATCTGGATATCTGGCTTCTGAAAATTTGTTAAATAATTTGGTTGTTGCATAATACATCTCATAGCCTATAAATAAATATAGAATCTTTTCATTTTTCAAATTTTAAGTCTCTGAAATTCCTTGGTAGATAGAAAAATCTTTCATCACTACTGTTTATTTTTGTCTAACTCTTTAGGGCCTACATCTAAAAGGAAAACTGGGCCGGAGCCATACTACACCGATTAGAGTAGGGTGTTTACTTTTCACGAGACCTTAACTGGTTCAGTCCCTGGTGCCGCATATGGTTCCCTAAGTATCATCAGGAGTGATCCCTGAACTTAGAACAGGGAGTAAGCCCTGAGCAGGGCTGGCTTTCATGGGAGTCATGGGAGTGTTGCCAAAGGAGGAAGGAGGCCCCTCCCCTCATCTGGCAGCTTCCCTGCCTCCTCCTCCCTTCCTTTCCATTCTCTTAAATGTTTTTTTTCTTTTCCGTTTTCTCTCCCTTCCTCCCTCCCCCCTTCCTTCTCTTCTCTCTCTCTCTCTCTCTCTCTCTCTCTCTCTCTCTCTCTCTCTCTCTCTTTCTCTCTCTCTCTCTCTCTCTCTTTTGAGGAAATTACTAAGTTTCTGAGGGAGGAGTTTTTGGTTTTTGGTTTGCCATTATCTTGTTTTCATTGTTGATAGTTCATAAGTCTAAGAAAAGTCTTGTTTGAAGGTTCACTCAAGAAATAGAAGAAAAGTATTTTATTTCACAGAAAGCCTGGTAAGATAAATTTAAAGGTAATATTTATAGAACAGGAAATATGATCCTATTTTTGAGAGAGAGGAAGAGGAAGCAAGAGAGGGGGGAGTGAGTTCCTGTTGAGAATTTGTCTCTTGTTTGTTCCCTCTTTCCTCCGCCAACTTCTCACCTCACTGGATCTGTGCCTTAAGATATTGGTAGAGCCATTGCTGCTTTGGCATGCCAAGGTTACATTGGTGTACAGCCCTTAAATACTGCTTTTATATAGTTCAGTTACATAGCTGAAAGCTGAAATTGAGCATTTATTATCTCGGTTTCTGGGGATCAGAAATCTTTAAGTCTGGGGTCAGTAATTCTAGTTCAGTTTCATGAGGTTGCAGCTTTGATCTTACTCAGGGTTCAGTCATGTGAAAAACATGACTGTGGGATCACCTCTGGCCCTCTCAAGCTTTCCATTCATTTCCTCCTATGTATTGACATATTTTGATTCATGACCACCCGGTTGGGCTGGAGCGATAGCACAGCGGTTGGGCTTTCGCCTTTCACGCGGCCGATCCGAGTTCGATTCCTCCTCCCCTCTCGGAGAGCCCGGCAAGCTACCGAGAGTATGGAGCCCACTCGGCAGAGCCTGGCAAGCTACCCGTGCGTATTGGATATGCCAAAAACAGTAACAATAAGTCTCTCAATGAGAGATGTTACTGGTGCCCACTCGAACGAATCGATGAGCAACGGGATGACAGTGACAGTGACCCTGACCACCCGGTAGCCTGTACCTGGTTTCCCCTAGGGAACTAATGAAGAGAGAGGAGGTGGTAGATGCAACAAGATGAAATAGGATCTAATTTTCAAAGTCACATGCCACTGTCATTTTTGTTTTATTGTTGATAGTGAGTCATTAATTGAGAGAGTGTCTTTTCCACGCTCAAATTGAGGAGGGATAGGCCTTAGCTCTTAAAGAGGTATTAACAAATTTGTGGGCATATAATAATCACTACAACATCTGTGTAGTAAATCTTCAAATTCTTCCTTGGAAAACCATGCAAAGCTAGTTTTTTTGTCTGGGAAACCTAAAAGTTAAATAGATTTCCATTGAGCTTGTAACCTAACTACTTTTTATCAAGACTTTAGGGAACATGAAGTTGGAGTTTAAATATGTTGTCCATTGAATTTTAGTTTGTAAAATAAAAGAAAGGCTTTTACTTGACTACTTCATTTTCTTTTTATATAGCACAAGTATAGTTGATAGTTGTTGGGTTATTGTCTCCTAGAGTTTTTTTGTTTTGGCTTTGATTTTTGCAGTCAGACCCTGAATCAGGCAATACTACTCCCTGCACAATACTCATGATAGGCCAATTCCAGGGGTGCAGAGAGAACATGCTGGGGATCGAATCTGAGAATCTTATGTGTGAAACAAGTGGGTTATTCCTTAATATCGCGCAGGTGCTCCTAAGCCTCTTCCCTAATAATAGAGTTGAAATATTTTAAATTGTTACTAGGCTGGAGCGATAGCACAGGGGGTAGGGCGACCCAGCTTCGATTCCTCCATCCCTCTCAGAGAGCCCGGCAAGGTTCCAAGAGTATCTCGCCCACACCGTATTGCCTGGCAAGCTACCCGTGGTGTATTCGATATGCCAAAAACAGTAACAACAAGTCTCACAGTGGAGATGTTACTGGTACCTACTCAAGCAAATTGATGAGCATAGGGATGACAGTTATACAGTGATACTATAATATATAATTTTCCTTTTATTCTGTATTATTTTATTAGTGAGTGTAGCAGTTTATTATCTTTTTTTTTTTTTTTTGGCTTTTTGGGTCATACCCAGTGATGCTCAGCTATTACTCTTGGCTCTGCACTCAAGAATTACTCCTGGCGGTGATTGTGGGACCATATAGGATGCTGGTCACACAAGGATCACACAAGGAAAATGCCCTCCCAGCTGTACTATCACTCTGACCTTGGTGATCTTCCCCAATCTTAAAAATACTATCCGATAGGATTTGATTTCATCGTGAACAGAAAAGTAATATAAACACTAATGAACATAAAGCATAAAGACTTAAAAGACGTCAAATTCAGTGTTTTAACTTAATGCGATGTTTAGTGCAATGTTATTTAGTAACAAAATGTTTTAAAATACAGATGACATTGAAATTTTCCCCCTACTCTTCCAGAAAGTTGGGCATAGAACCTTGTTTATGAGCTAGAAGTTCTTATTTATAATCCCATTTCTTTTCTTGGTTTAGGTTCTTGATACATTTAAACTTGGATTAAAAATTAGATTACAAAAACATTGTTGATTTAACAGGTTTTCCTATAAATGAACCTTACAGGTTGAAAATCTATCTAGATTGAAAGTTAACCTGAAATAGCCACAAATAATTTGAATTTTTTCCATGTTTATAATTTATTCTATGAAAATATTTTTTCTAAAATATAATCGGTGTTTTAGGTTTGTTTCTTACTTTCTGTTATTTCTCAGTATGCTTTTAGAAAACAGTATGACTACCTGAATTTTTAACACATGTTGTTTTAAAAATAAAATAATTGAAGACATAGAGCTAGTATGGAGGTTAAGGCACTTGCCTTGCAGGGACCCACCCCAGTTTGCTCTTTCACACCACATATGATCCTATGAACACTGCTGGAGTTGTTCCCAAATCAAAAAATATGATTTATCACTGACAAAGAAGACAGTTATAAATTAGAAGTCTTTGAAATGTTAGCTTTCCTGTCCACTGTATTGGAATATTTAAGTGTTTTTTATATTATTCCAAACTAGTTTCTTAGTATTTATTATCTAATTGAGACTACTTTCATAGTTGATGTCAAGTGGAATTTGGCAAAGAGGTAAAGAAGAAGAAGGACTTTATGGTTTTCTATTGGAAGACATTCGGAAAGAAGTAAATAGAGCTTCTAAACTGGTAAGTAAATATTTTACTCTTTCTAAATGTAAGTTGTCAATACTAGTTAAATGTCTATTCTATCAGATTCTCTAATAGAAAATTAGTATCACACTATCACTCTGCTGTACTTCAAACCTTCAATCCTGAGTCTAGCCATTCTGTTTCTGTTACATCTTACTTCCTGGGTTGGAATGATCAGTTGAAGGGGAAAGCACTCAGGTGTGTGAATCAGTAATGTTTGATCTTCTTTGCATCTCTATGACATTGCATGATCGTTTTCAGTACCTCTGTCTGTTCGGTGAAATTTAACCCTTGTTTTATCTGTATCACTGTATCACTGTCATTCCGTTATTCATCGATTTGCTCAAGCAGGCGGGCGCAAATTTACAAATTTGTAACATCTTCATTTGTCCCTGTTGTGTGATGGTGTAGCCCAATGATGTCTGCTCACTCCAGGAACACGAAGAACACATTGTTGTTACTGTTATTGGCATATCAAATATGTCACAGGTAGCTTGCCAGGCTCTGCCATGTTTTATCTAATCTGATATAATATAATTTTGCTCAAGAAATATAGATCTCCACAGGGTTTGAGTCAGAGAATGGAAAGGGATAGAAGTGTATTATAAACTGTTGTCTCTGGTGGAACAATTTCAAGTAATAAGAGGATTCATTGTTGCTGTGAGGGTAATGGAGGGCTTTCTAGTTGAGGAAGTTGAGAAAGTAAGGTTGTCTAGTGAACATAGAAGTTGCTTAGGGTTGGACCAATAATACTGTGGGTAAGGTACTTGCCTTGCATGCAATCAACCTGGGTTTGATCCCGGGGATCCCATATGGTCCAGAGTCCTCCATGAGTGATTTCCTGAGCACCAATCCAGGAGGAAGCCCTAAGCACACCACTAGGTGTGCCCCCCCCAGACAAAATAAAAACAGTTAAGACTAATAGGAATTAAAATACTGAGAAGGGTGAAGTATTGAGTTACATAAGTAGGTAACAGAAGGGTAAATGCCATTAGATTCAAAGGACAAAGTTTATTTTTAATTATTTTAATTAATTGAAAAATGAAATCACAATGATATAGTTTCAAAGTTGTTCATGATTGGGTTTTAGTCATAAATTGTTCCAAGACCTGTCCATTTACAAGTGTCTTATTTCTCACCACCAATGACCCCAGTTACCTTCCCCTGCCACCTCTAGGGCAGTTTCTTCTCTCTCTCTCTCTGTATCTCTGTCTCTGTTTCTCTCTCTCTTTCTCTTTCTCCCTCTGTCCCTCCCTCCTTCCCTCTCTTTTTCCCTCTCCCTTTCCAATGCGCCTCCTCCCCCCACTCATTTTGGACCTTATGGTTTATAATGCAGATACTGAAATATTATCAGGCAATTCCCTTTACCTACTTTCAACACTTGTCCAGTGTGATCATTTCCAACTGTTATTTTCATACTGATCCCTTCTCTATCCTAACTGCCCTTCGTCCCCCACACTTGTTGCGAGCTTCCAACCATTGACCAGTCCTGCTGCCCCCTATTTTTCCTGGCCTTGGATATTGTCTCAGACTTTTTTTTTAAGTATCCCACAAATGAATGCAGTCATCCTATATCTATCCCTCTTGTTCTCACTCATTTCATTCATGATACTCTATGATATTCTTCATGTCCATCCATTTATAAGCATGACTTCCTTTTTCCTAACAGCTGCATAGTATTCCATTTTGTAGATGTACCATAGTTTCTTTATCCAGTCATCTGTTCTTGGGCACTCGGGTTGTTTGCAGATTCTGGCTTTTGTAAATAGTGCTGCAAAGTGCAGATGATTTTTCTGCTGTGTGTTTTTGGGCACTCAGTGTATATTCCCAGGAGTGGTATTGCTGGGTTAAATAGGAGCTCAATTTCTAGCTTTTTGAGGAATGAAAGGACAAATTTTAAAATGCTAAAAACAGACTATTGGCCTACTGTCTGCCTTAGAGAATCAAAATAACGTTCTGGTCTCTATCCTGAAATATACATATCTTACTCCCACATCTTATATATGAAAATTAGGGAAGATAGGAAAATAAACAGCTTCAATAAAGAAATTTTATATGGCATGTAAAGAGTTTTAATTAGGCAAAGCTGTAAAGGCAATTATATAAGATATTCAAGATATACAGATATTTGGGCTACACTGGCACGCATCAGGGACAAATGGAGACGTTACTGGCGCCCACTCGAGCAAATAGATGAACAATGGGATGACAGTGATACAGTGATTCAGGATACAGGGAAATTGACAGTAAAAGAGGGGCCCCAGCACAGAGGGAAAAACCTTAGAGAAGAAATATTAGCTTTGTTAATTAAGAGCAACACACCTGAATCCTTTGTTGGGTATTATTATGAACATTTGAAAATGCCTTGATGCTAAAAAGGTTTATACATTTGTGATCTTACTAGAATTCTTTGTCAGTTTACTTACTGAGAGAGCCTCATTTTGACAAAGTCTAGTCTGGCCTGGTGGAACTTACAGGGTCAACAATTTTATAATGGTCACGTGATGAAGGATCAAGTGACCATTATAAAAGGTCATGTTTAGGGTTCCAAAATGTCTTAGTTAACTCTGTATTTTAGAAATGATTGATTAGCCTAACAGCTGAATTAAACCATTACATTTCAGTTAATATGAGTGTTATTATAGTCATTTCCTAGGTCTCCTATTATAAGTGCCACATACAGGATCACTTAAAATAGAGATTTATTCTATTACAGTTTTAAAGACCAGAATTTTCAAATCAAGCTGTGAGGGCCAGAAAGATACTTCAAGGGTTAAGGTGCTGCTTTGCATGTGGCCAGTGCTAGTTGGATCCCTGACAACTGCATAGAGTTTCCCAAGTACCATCAGGAGTGATTCTGAGCACAGAGCCAGGAGTAAGTTCTGAGCATTTCTGATGTGGTCCAGAAATAAACAAAAAAACCAAAAACAGTCAGAAGGATTGCTTCCAGAAGCTCATGGAAATCCATTCCTTGCTTTGCTCTGAGCTTCTGGTGGCTGCTGGCAATCTTTAGCATTTCTTAGTTTATAGCAGATTAGTTACAATCCCTGCTTCCCTTTGTTATGTTCCCTCTTTTTCTATAAGGACACCAGTTATTTAAGTGCTAGCCCAAATACCAGTCATCTCATCTTCAGATAGTTTTGGTTTTGATTTTGGGGACACACCCGGCACTACCCAGAGCTTACTCCTGCCTCTACACTCAGGGATCAGTTCTGGTACGTTCAGTGGACTATATGAAGTGCTGGGGATCAAACCCCTACTGGCCACACCTTAATGCAAAGGCAAGCACCTTACTTATTATACTAGCAATCCACTTCTCATTTTGAGATTCTTTTGCTATAAAGACTATTTCCTGTAAGACAGTAGAAAAACAAACACAGGATGTTCTCACTTACTATAATTATACAGTTACTGGACAAGGGAATGCAAGGTATTAAAGGGAATAACTCAATAACCCATGACCTCAGAATATAGAAAGGAGGACAGAAAGGGAAAGAAATCTAGGGTGGTAATAAGAAGTTGTTGATGGCATGTAAGGGGAACAGGGGTGTAGGGCTTTGGACTCATCAGTGGTATAGAGGAATGGTAGCACTGCACTGTAGCACTGTCGTCCCGTTCAACGATTTGCTCAAGTGGACACCAGTAACGTCTCCTATTTTCTTTTTTGTTTGTGAGACTTATTACTGTTTTTGGCATATCGAATATGCCACGGGTAGCTAGCCAGGCTCTGCTGTGTGGGCGGGATACTCTTGGTAGCTTGCCGGGCTCTCCGAGAGGGGCGGAGGAATTGAACCCGGGTGGCCTCGTGCAAGGCAAATGCCCTACAGTATAATTGAATACCCAAACTGCAGAGTCAGTAACACTGAAAGTGGGAGAGCTAACCACAACAACCAGATTTTAAAATGTACATCAGAACGAGAGAGTATAGTAGATAGGGTGCTTGCCTTGCATGCAGCTGACCTGGGTTTGATCCCTGGTACCTCACATTGGCCCCTGCGCCCACCAAGAGTGATCCCGGAGTGCAGTCCAGGGCTAAGACCTTAACACTGCTGGAGTGTGGCCCAAAATGGCGGGGTGAAAAGTGCTCGCCATGGAGACAGGCTTGGGGGAGAACAGGAGAGGGAACTTGGGGACAGTGGTGGAAGGAGGTTGACACTGGTGGCAATGGTGCTAGAACATAGTATGCCTAAAACTCAATTATGAACAACTGTAAATCACTGTCTTAATTTTTAAAAATCGACTATTTCCAGGTACAGTGACATCCATATGTGCCCAGAATGATCACTTGAACATATAGCTTTTGGTAGAGGCATCACTGACCTATAGATCTTTTGTTGTGTTTTGTTGTTCTTGATATTTCCTAATATGTGTTTTCTATTGAGATTTAAATGAGACTTTTACATCTAGCCATTATATTTACCAATGTGATATAAAATATTTTATCAGCTATGAAGAATATTATTTGTGTCCTATTCAACATCTTTAGTTCTCGCTAGTTTGAGGGAAGGGACATGTGGGGCCCAGAGTCATACTCAGTCAGCTCAGCTCAACAGCTAAGTGTGAGGGTCCTCAGTGCTTTGGGGACTCTTCAGTGTACCCCAACAGTGCTTTGAGGGGCCTCCAAGGCTGTTTGGAGTGGAAATGTGCCACACACCCCTTATTTTTATCAGAGAATATTAGAGGGGTGAATCTTTGATCTGTTTGGATTTTTTTAGTAGAACAAATTTTTGTAATTAAAATAATTTTCAGGCTAATCAAGATGGGGCCAGAGTGGGTAGGGCACTTGCCTTGCATGCAGCTAACCCTGTTTCACTAATTGACATCCCATTTGACTTAAGCTTCCTTTTTTCTGCCTGGACAGGAGTGATCCTTGAGTGCAGAGCCAGGAGTAAGCTCTGAGCAGTGGTGGGTGTGGCCCCAAAACAAAATGACAAACACATACTATTCGAGGAATAGTTATTTCTATGTTGTTCTTATTATAGTATTAAAAACTTAAAGCTTGTGGATCCCATTTTCTTTTTTTTTTTTCTAGAAATGCAGTGTTTGCAGGAAAAATGGTGCTTCAATAGGATGTGTTGCACCCCGATGTAAACGAAGTTATCATTTTCCTTGTGGACTCGAGAGAGAATGTATTTTTCAATTCACTGACAATTTTGCGTGAGTTAATTAACTGTTGTGTGTGAATTTTGGAGTTAGAAAATACATATGATTCTTCCTGCAGTATAAATCCTTTGTAAAATTTCTTTCACAGCTGCACTATTACATCCTTTTTCCCTTTTGCTTTATGAAGTTATTTCTGTCTTTAAAGAGTTTTCTTATTCAGAGGACCAGAGAGATAGTATAGCAGGTAGGATTGAACACAGCTATCATGGGTTCGATCCCTGGCATACATTATAATGCATTGAGCCTCCAAGAGTGATTGCTGGTGCTGAGTCAGGAGTGATTCCCAAGCATCACCAGATGTAGCACAGTAAAACAAACAAAACCAAAAAGTATTGTCTCAGGGTGAGAGACATGGCTCACTGATAAAATGCATGCCTTGTGTGACCTGGATTCCATACCTGGCACCACCAAAACATTTATTTCTTCTAGAATGGCCTTGCTGATTGAGTGTTAGCTTTAAATTATAAACATTGAAAATTTTCACCTCGTGTAATTCTTAACATTGGTCACTTTTGATTTAATCCTCCATTTTGTCTTTCCACAAACCCACATTTTTCATTGAGCACGTTGAAGTTGTGTAAATTTGGTGTAGTCCAGAAAAGAAATAGTCCTTGAAATATTTATCCAGAAAAATAATGTTCCTGGAATATTTGCTTTCTGAGTCTAACATCAAATATCTAGGTATTAAAGGCTGGAGCACCAGTACAGTGTTAGGGTGTTTGCCTTGCATGTGGCCGACCTGGGTTCTATCCCCAATACCTCATCTGGTTCCCCAGCACCTCCAGGAGAGATTCCTGAGCCCAGAGCTCTGATAACTGCTACGTATGGCCATGACTGAAAAACAATTTTTTAAAAATCTGGTTATTCGGGCCATTGATAGTACATTGGATTAAGTACTTGCCTTGTAGGCAGATGACGCAGTTTCAAACCCTGGCACACTGTGCATACAGTCCCTCAAAAGCCATCAGCGGCAACCCCTGAGCACAGCCAGGTGTGGCTCAAAACCAAAGAAAGATTTTATTAATACTGTTATTTGGTGTTATGTGTGGATTTTTTTTTCCCCTCACTTTTTCCTATTCTATTTCTTTTAGTCTGAGAATGCTTGGTCTTTGAAATTTTTAATATTTTGGGTTTTCCACGCTTTGATTGGGAACACAAAGATAATTACCAGTGAGATTCAGCCAACCAGTCACGGCCGCTTCGTCCCATCAGTGCTGGGGCCCACCCCGATGGTACTTGTGGTAGGGCTATGGAGCCTCTCAGAGGCCAGGGACCAAGCCCACTGACTCCCTGGCATCTCGGAGCTTATATTTATTTGACTATTATGAGTTAAAAGGAAAAAGATAAAACTACTGTTTTAAAATATACAAATGGAAAAATAGTTATAATTAAGTTTGCATTTTACTTTGTGATTAAATAACTGCTTGTTTTGTACACTGTTGACTGCAACTATGGTATGTATACTTTGTTGCTAATATTAGGTAGAATTCTCAACATTTTATTTACTCATTCTATTAGGTAAGACAAGGTGTACATTTTAAAATTCTCTTTTGTCATAGGTTTTATGATTGACTTATGTTTCCTTTTATAAATTAATTATGAGAGGGAGAATTTTCTTTTACGTGTGAAGTATAATATTAGATTTGTGCTTTCTTCTTTTTAAATATTTTTAACTTATATTTTTAGGTCATTCTGTTGGCACCATCGACCTGTTCAGATGATTACACCTACTGGCTATAGAGACTCCTTACCATGTACCATTTGCTTGGAATTTATTGAGCCTATTCCAACTTACAGTGTGTTACGCAGTCCTTGTTGTAAGAATGCTTGGTTTCATAGAGACTGTTTACAGGTAAGATGCTTTAAAAGGATTTCCTAAAATTCTAATTCCAGGGCCTCATACATGCAAGGTTTGTGCAGTATTGATGAGCTATATTCTTGACCTTTAGTTTATATTAGAATGACCTATTTTAGCTTTCACTACTTATAATCCACTTTTATTCACTTTTCTTTTTTTGGAAATTAAAGAGCTTTTATTTAAGATTAATTAATTGGTGACAAATGAGAATTTGGATTCATTTTCTGATCTTTCAAGAAATCCCAGACATTTTGCATTTCTGTGCAGTTTCCTGAATTTTTTTTTTAATTTTTATTTTTTTTTTTAAATTTTATCACCATGTGGAAAGTTATAGAGTTCTCAGGTTTATGTCTCAGTTATACCGTATTCAAACACCATCCCTTCACCAGTGCCCATATTCCACCATCAAAATCCCCGGTATACCCCTGCCCCCCACCCCAACTGTATAACTGATGAACCTCACTTTATTTTCTCTTCACCTTGATTATGTTCCATAATTCAACACAAAACTCACTATTGTTGTGGGAGTTATACCCCCAAACAAGATAACCCTAATAAGGAGGCAATTGATAATTAGTTTTCCATTCAAAGATTGTATGTTTTCAGGTTTTAGAAAAGGTCGCCGGGCCGCGTTAGCGGCCGCGCGGCTCAGATCTGTCCCAGTCCCGAATCCTGGAGCCGTGTTAGTTGCTGCTCAGTGTCGCCAGGGTTCCATCTGGAGATGGTGTGCTGGCGGCACCTCCTCCCTCCGGCCCCCCAGTGTTGCTGGCCCCGATTCGGGTCCGGAGCATTGTCCGGGCCGCGTTGCTCACCAGAATGCCTGCCGCTTCTCTGTGGATTGTGGCATCAAGATGGCGCCGAGGGTGGGTCGAGGGCGTGACTTCCGGCGGCCGGGACCACTTGGAGTTTTGGGCTGGCGCTGCCCCACTCCAGTGGCCCCCGCGGCTCGGATCTGTCCCAGTCCCGAATCCTGGAGCTGTGTTAGTTGCTGCTCAGTGTCGCCAGGGTTCCATCTGGAGAAGGTGTGTAGGCGGCACCTCCTCCCTCCGGCCCCCCAGTGTTGCTGGCCCCGATTCGGGTCCGGAGCATTGTCCGGGCCGCGTTGCTCACCAGAATGCCTGCCGCTTCTCTGTGGATTGTCTCACTTTTCTTTTTAAGAAAAATTTTTTTTGGTCTTTGGGTCATACCCCAGCAATGCTCAGAACTTATTTCTGGCTGTATGCTCAGTGATTGAACCCTGGTCAGGGGCCTGCAAGGCAAACACCCTACCTGCTCTACTACCACACTGGGTCCCATAGCAGCTTTTAAAAACAGCTTTATTTAAATATTTTACATAAAAGTATACTCTGTTGATGTATGGTTTATATTTTGTACATCCACTAGGATACCATATTGTTTTGTTTTTGTTTTCTCTCATTTTGGGGTCACACCTAGAGGTGGGAGAGTGGGAGGGTCGGGGGCTCTCCAAGCATGCCCAGGGACCATGCATGGCCTGGGAATGATGCTGGGACTTCACATGTAAAGCATGCACTCCAACCCTTTGAGCTCTTACTCCTGGCTCTAGAATATTACCATCTAATGTCTACAACTAAAATATTTAGATGGATTTACATAAGCATTGTGTTTCACAGTGAGTACAGATTAAAATTCCCAACTTTTATGTATTTAAGCTGGAAAATCAAGACATGTAAGTTAAAAATTTTATTGAGCTGAGATGTATAAATGATCGCATACCTTTGTTTTATAGACTTTGTCGAAGCTAGTAATACTTTCTAATGACGTCTGGGCAAAAAATGGATTACTGGGGATAGAGCTATAGTGCTAACAGGTAGGGTGCTTGCTTTGCATGCAGCTAAGCTGGGTCCAGACCTTGGCATCCCATATGGTCCCTTGAACGCTGCCTGGAGAAACACCTGTGTATTGCCAGGTGTGACCCAAAATGCAAAAAGAAAACAAAAACAAAAAAAGAAATAAAAATATTGGTTCTTTGAGAACCATCTTGTATACCATATCTGATGAGAGCTATTCACGTATGTGAAATATGAACCACAAGACATTATACACATTTTGTTTTGTTTTTAATTTAGAAAATAGAGGGACTGGCAAGGTAGTACAGCAGGTAAGGCACTTGCCTAGGGTGTGGCCTAAAAACAAAAATAAAATGGAAGTGAAACTTTTAAAAAGAACTCAGCTTTCAGTGTGTCAAATATGTGATATAATATGCATATGTAAAATCAAATGGTAGTCAGTAAAATGCCAGATAACAAGGATTTGTTTAAGTTTATTACTGGATTTTAAAGTTTGGCTTTAATTATTGCTTAGTAAAATAAAAATTATTTGCAAATTATTTACATTTTTTATTTAAGTTAGATGATATATATATATATTTTTTTTTTTTTTAATGTAGGAGTACTGCTATTTCTTCAGCCATTGATTAAGCTGATTGAATTGGGTGTGGACTCCACATACTTTTTATTTATTCAGCATGTTAATTTGATTTTTTAATTTTTTGTTACTATTTTTTAATCTGTGAGATACAGTTACCAATCTTTCCTGTTTGAATTTCAGTCATACAATGATCAGTCACCCAACTGTCTTACCAATGCACATCTTCCACCACCAAGAACCCCAGTATTCCCCCCATTTTATCCCTCCCCCTGCCTCTATGGCAGTTAATCTCCCCCATACCCTCTTTTGTATTGCTCGTTATGAATAGCATAAGATGTCGCACGGCCGCAAGAGCCACCACATGCTGTAGATTATTTTCACTATTCTTTTTCAGTTTGGATTTCTCTATTTTCTTTTAGCTTTATTTTATAACTTGATTTCTTTTTCATTGAATTTCTAACAATGGGTTTCCTCTTTTCCCCTATAGGTTCAAGCAATAAATGCAGGAATGTTTTTCTTTAGGTGTACAATATGCAATAACACTGATGTATTTCAGAAAGAGATGTTGAGAATGGGAATTCATATTCCTGAAAAGTGAGTAAGATTTAGCTTTTTAACATAAAGATGTTTTAAATATTGGTTTTAATTGCAGAAGACATAGTATACATGTGTGTGATTATGTGATGGTGGGCAAGCAGACACTTCAAATGGGAAAAGGTAAAATTTCCCTGCCTCTTTCTCCTTCTTCCTCAGCAATATTACATTATTGAGAACAGGAGCTATGACTTAAATATATCACTCGTTTATTTATAATCTCTCTCTTTTTCTTTTCTTTTTGGGCCACACCCTGGATGGTCAATGTTTACTCCTGACTCTGCACTTAGGAATTAAATGGCGGGCACAGGGGACCATATGGATGCCAGTGAATGAACCCATGCAAAGGAAGTGCCCTATCCTCTGTACTCTCACTCTGGCTGCTGATTTATAACCCCTTAAAAAAAAAACAAACTCAGTTGTTTCAGTGTATACATAAGTATGATAGTCTTCAAAACAGTATGCATAAATTATCTCAGAGAATCAACATAAGGTTTAAAATGCAAGATTTTTTTTTAATTTAAGGACTTCAGAAATAATGGGGCTAAAATTGAAATCTGAACGTGAACTATTAGGAAAAGTACAGGTTTTAGGATATTCTGCTTAATTTTTCTTTAACACTTGAAATTCAGAGTACATACAGGAAAAAGGACATGAATAGATTTATATCTTAAAGATTTATCTTTAAAAATTTTAATTCTTCATCAGTTTAAGGTTTTTATCTTTAAATTTTGGGGGCTGGAGCAATAGCACTGTGGGTAGGGCATTTGTCTTGCACTTGGTCAACCTGGGTTCAATTCCCAGCATCTCGTATGGTCCCCTGAGCACCGCCAGGAGTAACCCCTGAGCATCCCTGGGTGTGACTCAAAAAAATATATATTACTGATCCTTTTTGTAACATTTTAGATAAACTACTTTATTTGTTTCATTTGCAGAGATGCTTCTTGGGAATTAGAGGAAAATGCTTATCAAGAGCTTCTGCAGCACTATGAGAGATGTGATGTCCGAAGATGTCGTTGCAAAGAAGGGCGAGACTATAGTATGCCTGATAGGTATTTCAAGAAATTCATTTGTGCTCACTGTTTAGCTGAGGTTTCACTTGAGCTGAGAAAGTAGATTTTGTAGTTAGTTAATACTCTTGGACTGTCTAACTTGAGATTCTGATTATAAAATGTATTTGTTAACTATAAGAAATCATTGTAACTAAATAGTTGTAGCTTATTTCTGAGTTGTATTTTCATGAAGCTCTATTTTCTAGAGCTATGTGTATGGTAACCCCTGTGATCTCTTAAAATGTGATTATTTCAAATGAAGAAGTGTTTTATCAAGACTTCTGTTTGTTTGTTTTGGGCCCATACCTGGTGATATTCAGGGATTTCTCCTGGTTCTGCGTTCAGGAA
This sequence comes from Sorex araneus, assembly GCF_027595985.1. Lineage (NCBI taxonomy): Eukaryota > Metazoa > Chordata > Mammalia > Eulipotyphla > Soricidae > Sorex > Sorex araneus. The sequence goes on along the minus strand of NC_073304.1, from coordinate 66,762,745 downwards.
CCACTCCTGTTAGTTCTTAGGGGACCATATGGGATGCTGGGGGTCGAACCCAGGTCAGCTGCGTGCAAGGGAAGCACCTTATCCACTGTACTATCTCTCTGAGCCCTCAGAGACTTGCTTTCAGTTAAAGTGTACTACTATTAGAAAATAAAAAAATATTTTCCTTAATATCCTAGAGATTGTGAGTTCAGATAAGGGTATGATAGGCTTGGTTTCCACTGAAGCATCTTTTGTTGGCTTCATATGTTTGTTTATATCCTATTTATAAGGGATCAAATCATACTGGAATAGGGTTAATGAATAAAGCCTTATTTTGTCTGATCTCTTTAAAGGCCCTGACTCCAAATATAGTCATAATTTTAGTCCTAGGGATTAAGACTTCAACATGAATATTGAGGAAACAAGATTACCCCATGATAGTAATAAAAAGAATTTAAATGTTCTGTTAAATCTTTTTTCTTTCTTTTCTTTTTGTTTTTTGGGGGCATGCACACCCAGAGATGCTCAGAGCACTCAGGGATCACTCCTGGCAGTGCTTGGGTACAATATAGGATGCTGGGGAATTGAACCTGGGTTGGTTCATGTAAAGGCAAATGCTTTACTCACTATACTGTTCTCGTCCCCAGGTGTCATGTTAAATTTTTGTACTGATTACATATCAAATGAAATGGTAGTATTTTGAAAATACTCAAATTTATTTCACATATTTAAAAAAAAATTGTTACTTGAAAAATTTAATTTACATTGAATTTCTATTTGATATCACTGTTCTAGAGACTAGTTTAATCTAGTAGTGTTTTTGATATCCATAGAAAAGATTTGACATTTTAAACTTGTTGTTTTTATAGTGTCTATAGATAATGGCTCTAATTTTAATCAAGTCATTTTCTGTCTTCTGTGTACATTATAATGTTTTGCTTATAAGAATCAAGTGTATCTTTTGGAGGTAGAGATCACAAAGTAACATCCAGCTTTGTGAACATTTGTGTAGGTTTTGGTAATAAAAAGTGTTTATTAATTTTGGGTCTCCAATTCTTGCAGGCCTATATACTATTGTTAGAGCTCCTTAGCTTGGAGTGCTGGAATTGGGTAAAACATTCCAGAGAATGAACTAGTGGAACACCAGTGCAAGGCAAACACTCCATGCCTTTGAGCTCTCTCCTTTCTTCCTATAGACTTTTATCTGACCGAGCAATTTAACATGCATGCCAGATTATTGGTCTTCTTGTAGAATATGACTTGACTGAGTGTGAACTATGAATTGTGAACTCAGCTGAGTCTTAACCAGCTTTGAATGTTTTCTCTAGGCACTTCTACTCATTCCTTTTTCCCTATTCTGGGCTGTATTTTCCTATCAGTCTCTTGTTACAGCATAATTAGTATTTTTAAAATTTATTTTTGTCATTAATCTAAAAATTATTTTAAGGATAATGTTCTTATTTTAAGATGTCAAATCTTGCCTATATTGGTCTGGGAAGTCTATTATTTGTTTATATACAATAATAATGCTCCTCAATGCCGAGGAACAGATGAAATCTGGCATATAAGTGTGTTTAGTAAAGTACTTTAATACTCTAAGAAGTAATTTATTTATGTTGATATTCTTAAAATTCATTTTAGGCTATTTTATTTTTAAAATTTGATCTATTTTAATTATTTTTCTTTATGGTTCTGTCATCCCAATCAGTAGTTATGGATCACCCTTTGCCTCTCATCCTAGTGATAGGAAGGCAGTTTTGCTGAAGGCTAAATGGGGTAGGAGCACTGGTGTAAAGTCGGGAACACAGTTGAAAGGCTTGATTTGTATTACTCTACCTCTCTATGCTTTCTGATGTGTATATGCCTGTAGATGTACACTGACATTTTAGTTCAGGCATTTGAAATTAGACATTTATTTAGAGGAGGTGGTTCAAAGCAATGAAAGTGAAAAGAGTACAGAAAAAAAAAAATGTATCAGAGCAGAAACTATTTTCCCTTATTTGGTACAAGTGTGTATGTCTCTGAGAGATAAAATTGGGGGTGGGGGGAGTGAGTGGCAATAAAGCCTATAGTGGGATTATAATTACAAAAATGTGAAATCTCCTTCTCTTAATATCCTCAGCAAATGGGAAATAAAGCGCTGTCAGTGTTGTGGTTCTAGTGGAACCCATTTAGCATGTTCCTCACTACGATCATGGGAACAGAACTGGGAGTGTTTGGACTGTAGAGCTATTATCTACAATTCAGGTAATACTTCTGTAACAGAAAAAATGTTTTCATTCGAATGTTACTTAGGAGTTCTTTCTATTTATATTTCTCTTATGCTAACATTGAGTTTTAAATCTGCAGGGGAGTTTCGAAAAGCTAAAAAACATTCTTTAGTCGGTTCTAATAATGTGTCAATCACTGATTGTCTGTTGGAAGAATCAGCACCTAAATTACCCAGACAGTCACCTGGATCAAAGCGTAAAGATCGGAGGTGGGTAACTTGCTTGGAGAAAAATAAAATGATGTGTTTTGAGAAAAGTATGTCAGGAAGTATCTGTATGCATTTAGAATATTACTTAGAATATTATCTTACCTTTTAGCTTTCTGGAAAGGAATTTCAAACTGCAGATAGCAGCACTTGACTATAAAGCCAATGTAACCATCATTTGAAAAATAAAACAAGACAGAACTGAATATAAAATAGCATTTTGCATTACAATTTGAATGTGAAATAATACTGATTTTCAAAGTAGTTTTAAAATATCTAATAATGCTTAAAATATTACTTGATTATAGAGTGCAAGGTAGGAAATTAAATTATCAAGAATACCATGTTACTTTAATTTAATATCAACCTGTTGTGTTTTTTTTTTTTTTTTGCTTTTTTTTGGGGGTCACACCCAGCGATGCTCAGGGGTTACTCCTGGCTTTGCACTCAGGAATTACTCCTGGCGGTGCTTGGGGGACCATATGGGATGCCGGGGATCGAACCCGGGTCGGCCGCGTGCAAGGCAAATGCCCTACCCGCTGTGCTATCGCTCCGGCCCCTCAACCTGTTTTATATTGAAAGCACTTAATATATTTATAATCAGTGTCCAAAGCCTAAATGTGAGTTCTTTAGAATGATCAAATTAGGATTATTATCAAAACCTATTTCCATACAATAAGAGCTACATAAAAACTTAAACATTTAACACCAGAGTTGCATCATTGTGCACTTGTTTAGCTGACACAAGAATTTTATGTAGCTTTGCAAGAGTTTGTAGAACTTGTTTTAGCCAATAATGAGAAAACAGGAAAATTAGCAGGCATGATGAAATACTTTTTTAAATAATGGTACCAGTTAAAACTTAGGAAAAGAAGAAAAAAGTTTAATAAAAATAATTGGTAACTGTATTTGCTTGTCAAAGTGAGATTAGGAAGGGTACTCTTTAAATAGTGAAGAATTTATGTTTTAAAGTAATATTTTTATTAGCTCATAGTTTGTTGCACATATTTTTAAGACTATTTGAAGTATAAGCAAAATATGCTCGTTTTATTTGGGACACTTAATATTTAGGTCTCAAAAATAATATATGGGAAAGTCACATTCCACATTCAGCATTAACATACCATCATATTCTGGAAATTAGCATCTACATTTTAGATGAACCATACAGGAGAGAGAACTCACCCTTCTATATAGAAGGTTTATTTCTGAAAGATTATCTCACTTTCAAAGAACTTTGATTTCCTTCAACGTGGGTTTCAAAGTAAGGAACTTTATGAAGAAAAACATACAACCATGGTGAATTGTAATATCTTAGCTAGGGAAAAATTTGTAGTTGATGTAGAACATTTTTATGGTGGGGATGGGAATTAGACATAAGGTCTCACCTCTGGGAGACAGGCATACTACTACTGAACTACATCCCCAGCTCTGTAGTTGATATTAAAAGATGGTTCAGAGCTGGAGGAGTTAGGTTTCTTGTATATGTCCAGCTGCGTTCTAGCCCTGGCGTCCCCTTAGCACTTCCAAGAGTGATCCCTGAGTACAGAGCCAGGAGTAAATCTTGATTGTGCATGCTCCCCAGTCTCCCTCTCTCCCCCCAAAGAAAAAGGTGATTCATGGACAGAATGGTTTAGAATATACTAATTCCAATTACAGATAGAGAACTGAGGGCAGAGAGCATTTGAGCACAAAAATTCCTGGAGGTCTTAAGCCTCAGATAATGGAGAGTCAGAGGTTCTGATTCTTTTCATCTACTATGGGACTTTGTAATAAAAAATATTTTAACTATGGTTTCAGGTGTTGCTCCTGTTGTCTTGAAGACCACACTAAGAAATTACAGTTTTAAACAGAGGTGCTATTAAAAAGACTGTAAATTCTGCTTGCCTAATAGCAGCTGTAGTTTTAATGAAAACTATAGCTCTAATTAAAAATACATTGTATAGTTTCAAAACTAGTTTATATAGTAACAGAGACTGCTTTTGCTCTGTATGAAATAAGATAGAATCAAGTAGGCATGTTATAACCCTTTGCCAGGAAGATGACAGTTTACATTACTGATTCAAATTTAGTAGATTAGTAGTTTTAATTTGCTAGGTTGGGGAAAGGGAATCCCCGCTTTCTTTTTTTTTTTTTTTTCCTTGTTTTGGTTCACACCTGGCAATGTTCAGGGGTTTACTCCTGGCTCTGCACTCAGGCGTTACTTCTGGCAGTGCTCGGGGTACCTATGAGATGCTTGGGATCTAAATTGGGTCAGCTGCATGTAAGACAGAAACCTTATCTGCTGTACTATTGCTCCAGCCCCCCAGAATCCTCACTTTCAAATTAATATTATTAAACAACTTATTTTGATTCTGGTTGCTGCCATTATCTTCTTTTGAGTGGGAGTTGGGGAAGAATATTCCTCTAAAACTTTGGTTTTTTTCTTTTTCTATTTTTTATTGGCTATGTATTTGCTGTGAAAGTCATTTAAAGTACATATTGCTGTGTTTTAAATTCATGTTTTATAGGCAAAGCAGCAAATTTAGAAGAGATGTTTCAGCTTTATTATTAGAATTAGGATTCCAAATTAAGAAGAAAACTAGAACATTATTTATCAACAAAGACAATATCTGGAATAGTGCATTAGAAGGATTCAGAAATCGAACTTTTAATCCTGCAAGTGCGATTGAAATAGCATATGTTAATGAAGAAGATAATTTTGTAAGAGAACATCCTGGATCAAAGCAAGAATTCCTAAGCCTCTTAATGCAGCATCTTGAGAACTCACCATTATTTGAAGGGTCCCTGGCAAAGAATCTGTCTCTAAATTCTAAAGGTATTTAATTCATTATTTTCCATGTTAAGTAAACCATATGTAAAGAAATGCAGCTAGTTAGAATGCATTATATTTAAACCTGTGATTAGAATGTTTCAGTAAGTCTTTGCTGACATTGATAAAAATCACAAAAAAAAAGGGAATCGGAAGGTAATTTTTAAAAATAAATTTTGCACTGAAACATTTTTACTTAAAAATAACCTGTGGATGGGGCTGGAGCGATAGCACAGTGGGTAGGGCATTTGCCTTGCACGCAGCCGACCTGGGTTTGATTCCCAGCATCCCATATGGTCCCCCGAGCACCGCCAGGAGTGCATGAGCCAGGAGTAACTCCTGTGCATCGCCGGGTGTGACCCAAAAAGCAAATAAATAATCTGTGGAATATACTACGCAACTATCAGGAAAAGTGAAGTTGTGATTTGGGTTATATGGATAGACACGGAGAGTGTCATGCTGAGTGAAATGTAGTTAGAGGAAGAGTTCTGACTATAGAACAGACAGAATGATTGTGGGGTATTAAAAACAAACAGACAAAAACAAACGACCATAGTGAGAAAGTAGGACCCCAAAACAGTGGAAACCAGGGCCAGATCTGATCCATGATAGGAAGCCTACCACAAAGGGGCAGGGAAAGTGTAGTTTGGACCGAGAAGGTGCCACTATGACAATGGTAGTTGTAAATGATCACTCTGAACAGGAACTAATGCTAAAAGGAGGTATAGGGATACACATGATATCCTTTCAGTATTTATATTACAAAACACAGTGCCCTCCCTTCCCTTCCTCCCCCCAACCCCTCTTTTAATTTGGGACACCTCCCAAGCTATGCTTAGGGTTCCCAGGGAACATTCCTAGATTAGCCAGCCTGCTGCAGTTAAGTGCGATGACCTGCAGTGCTGCACCCTTGTGGTGCCAGCAACCACCAGAGGCAGCATGGCGGTGCTTGGGGGCGGGGACCTCAAGGAAGCAGGGTTAGGTGCATGCAAGGCATGTGCCCTAATCCCTGTACTCTCTTCCCAGCCCCATGTAAGTTTAATTGTTATTTGAACCACACCCATTGATGCTCAAGTATTATTCCCAAAGGGTTTGGGGGCCATATGGGGTGCTGGGTTCGAACTGAGGTCATCTTCGTGCGAGGCAAGCACCCTACCCACTATAGACTGTCACAAAATACTTTATGTAATAAGTATTTTGAGGGCTGAAGAGATAACATAACAGGTAAATGTCCAATCCCTGGGACCTCAAGTGGTTCCTTGAACCCCTCCAGGAGTAAAGTCCTGAGCATTTGCAGGTGTGGCCCCCAAATAAACAAAAGTATACAATAATAAAAGTATTTTTTGCACACTTCTGATGCAGTGCTTGTACTTTTATTGTAGTGGGAAACTAAAATGCTTGTGGGTCAGGATTGTAATCACCAGGACCATGCCAAGGATCCTCCTAGGGCCGTTGCACCCACAGCACAGGCAGGCATTCTACCATTTGAGTCATGACTTCAAGTTTCTAACTGTATGTTTGAGTAATTTCAAAAAGCATAAGATTAAACTTTCGTGCACTTAGTGAAAAAATAGAATTTAAACTACATGCACACACAAAAACAACAAAGTGTGTATATACTGCTTGTTATGGTGGTAGAATTGTAGATGGTTTTTTTTTTTTTAGTTTGTTTGGTTGTTGGTGTTAGGGGATGGACAACACCCTTCGAGGCTCCGGTTACTTCTGGCTCAACACTCAGGAATCACAACTGGCGGTGCTGAGGGCTCCATTTGGGATGATGGGGATCAAATCTGGGCTGGTCACATGTAATTCAAATGCCCTACCTGTTCTTCTATTTCTCAGTCCCAGATTATAGGTGTTTTTTTGTTTTGTATATTTTAAGTTTCCCTGTTAGTACTGAGGCTCCTAGAGGACATTCCTGGTCAGCTCTGCAGACCAATAGGTTGTTTGTTTTTAAAGTAACATTTTTTTATATCTTAGGTGAAGGCTAGACATGGTTGTAGTTCTAATCAGTTAGTAATTTTATGTTTAGGTGATGCTAAATGGTTTGGGTCTTTAATTTACATACTCTTTGTATATGATATATATGTTATAATAAGTGTACGATATATTTTTATCTGTATTTGCAGCTCTGAAAGAGAATCTTTACTATGAAGCTGGCAGAATGCTTGCCATTTCTTTAGTTCACGGTGGTCCTTCACCTGGTTTTTTTTCTAATACTTTGTTTAACTGCCTTGCTTATGGACCAGAAAATACTCAACCAATTTTAGATGATGTTTCAGACTATGATGTGGCACAGATCATAATCAGGGTAAGAAATGTTGCTATTTATTAGTAAGTACATTTCATATATATGTAATGGGTCTGCAGTATAACAGTGATGCTTTTGATACTCTGCAGAGTATTTCTATTTACCTGCAGAATTTAAAAAATCAGTTAAGAAATAGATATGTTGGTAAGGGGAGGGTTGGGGAAACATTAAAATAGCTCAGCATTCCAAATATTCAAAATTGATAAAAAACGTTGGATAATATAACCTCTGTATAATGGCTTATTGCCTTAAGTCCTATACAAGTTGCATATTATTGTCGATATGCCAAGAGATATCACTGTCTACTTGTTAATGATTTGGAAATAGGAAATCAAAAGCCATTTGGCTTTTCTTTAACACAGTTTTTTCTAGAGTGAGTCAGTTACATGGCCCTTCTAGGGATTGCTGTAAAGACATGGGGTGATGGGTCATACCTTGTGAAGCCTGAACACAGAGCCAGGAGTAAACCCTGAGCATCACTGGGTGTGGCCTAAAAAAATGAATGAGCCAAAATTGTGTGGCCTACAAAATGAATGAGCCAAAAAATCGGAGAAGCTTCTAATGACTTGAGTTGAATAAGCATAGTCAATATGTTCCTCTTAGCATCAGGACTATTAAAAAGCAAAATATAATAGCTCGTGATGTTGAAAGCTAAAGCTGTCACAGCTTTGGTGTTGAATCTATTGCTAATTCTGTTTTAGTTGAAATGATTCAGGAGTCATTTGTTACACAGTGAAATTCAGTGGTGAGATTGTAGGTGTTTGTGATAAATTTTGGAAAATTTGTAGAGGAATTGTAGAGGAAAGTCACTTCCCATAGTAAATCTTTAGTGTGGGTTGGAGACTTCTTAACCTGGAAACAAGCTCTTTGAAAAATAATTGCATTCACAGGCTGTTAATCAATACTAGGTTTCAGTCTTTAAAAGATAGGAGTGACAGTCTTGCTTGGGCACTGTTGAACTAGGAGATTAAAGACTTTTGTGATCTGGCATAGTGGGCCTCCTAGGCTTTTAAGTATATTAGTAAGTACTAGAAGAGCATAAGAAGTCATGAATGAGCTCAGGATGCTTTCCTAACTTGATAAGACAGTGAAATGCACAAGTATGGTTCGGAGAATAATGCAGTTTTTAAGATTTTGGTTGTTGACAGTTTCCCAGAAAAATACTAAATCACCTTAACACATTTTTCAAAATATATTTGTTTGATGTGACTATAGTATACTGCCACAGGGTAAACTGTGTAATAGCAATAAATTAGGGAAAGAGAAAGGAGAGGAAATACTTGGACAACATACTAAATTAAAATTAGGCTAAACTTGAATAACAGAGGTTTCAAAAGAGTGATTTTTAAAAAGCAGATATTTATAATTTGTTTTAGTAGGTAGGGGTTAACAAATTATGGTGCATAAATCAAATCTACTTTGTTGTATCTTTCATATTTGAATTTTTTAAATTTTTGTCTATTTTGGGTTTGGGGCCACACCTCATGGTGCTCAGTTTGTGGGAAACTATATGGGTTGCCGGGATTTGAACCTGGATGGTCTGCTTACAAGGCAAGGGCCTATCCACTGTACTATCACTCCAGCCCCTGCTGACTCTGTCTGTCTGTGTATCACTCAATCACTGTGAGATACACCATTACAAATCTGTTCATCATTGGGTTTCAGTCAAACAATGTTCCAACACCCATCCATCCACCAGTGTACATATGCCACCATCAAGTGCCCCCAGTTTCCCCTCCCAACACTATCCCAATCCCTCCTCCCCCACGCTTGTCTATGGCAGGCACCTTTCTTCTATTTCTCTCTCTTCTGCATTATGGTTTGTAATGTAAGTATAAGAGGTCATTTGTGTTTGTTCAGGGCATTCAGTATTTTTATCTGGAAGGTATAATTGAAGTAGCTTTTTTTTAACTGGGAGACAGTTTTGGGGTTTGAGTGTGACTGACGGGATTTCTGAAGGTACAGGGAGGTAGGGAGGTGGGGAGGTAGCCTATGCCGGCCTTGAGAAAGCCTAAGAAAGCCAGTCACAGAACCTGCACACCAGAATTTTCAGCTAGCTGGCTAATATCTCGGTGAGTTCCATCCTAAAAAGATGGGGTCCAGCCAGGGGCATGACAGTGATTTTTGTATTGTGGGATCAGGTGGCTGTTGGGGGCTGTTTGGGTGGGCACCATACAAACCTGCCCCCTCACCCTTCAGTGTACCCCAGTCTGTTCAGCCTTGTGCAGGTTCAAGATTAACTGCAGCTTTTTATTACTTTGGAGATTTATTTATAGTGGAAGAGCTGACATAATGGTGGTAGAGTTGGTTCATGGGAGTGACTGCTGGTGCTTCAAGTAGTATAGGGAAGTTGGGGAGGTAGCCCATTCCAACTCCAAGAAAGCCTGGAGATTTCAGTCACAAAACCCGCACACATGGATTTTTAGCAGATTAATATCTCTGTGAGGTTCATCCCCAAATGGTGGAGTCCAGTGGGGGTATGGCAGTGATTTGGATTGTAGGAGCAAGTGGCTGCCGTGGGCTCTGCATGAGCGAGCACCAGGCAAACCCTCTCCCCTCTGATCTACCCTGGGCTTTCAGCCTTATGCAGGTTCAAGATTAACTGAAGCTTTGAATCTTTGGAGGTTTATTTATGGGTCCTGGAGCAAGGCTGATGAATGAGATTGTATGGCTGAGCAGAGGTAGTTTGTGGGCGTGGCTTCCACATATCTAACTTTTGGTGGTTTAATTTCTCAGAAAACTTGGTCCTGAATTGTTGGAGTCCAGCTAGGGGTATTAGCAGTTATTTGGAGGTATCGGGAAAACCAAGCAAGGTCACCATCAGACTGTTGATGCCCTTGCTCCCAAAAACTCGTGAATCTTTTACTCCTCAGCAAATTCTTACATGAAATCTTGAGTAATTTCTTTCCTTTCCAGTGCTGTGTAAATCTTAATTATTTCATTTTATAGTCTGTATCTAAAGGGAATTTATTTTGGAAACATAATTCTTAGTATATTTTACCCCACCCTAATAAATTGGATTGTTTATAATGATACATTATTTAAAATTTAAATATTGTTTACAAATAAATGGGCAAAAACTGGGTATATTTTCCTTATTTCAGATAAATACTGCAACAGATCTGGCTGACTTAAACTCAATCATGAATGATTGCTATAACTACTTTGAGATCATTGGCTGTCTAAGACTTATAACATCATTGAGTGATAAATACATGTTGGTAAAAGATATACTTGTTTATCATGTAATTAGGAGAGTCCAAGAACCTTTTGAAAGGTAAGTAATTTGTATGGAAGTCTCAGATTATGCATTTAAAGTTAATTATCTTATAATATGAGACATTTGACTAAAATGGCATGTTATTAATATACATATTTATTTTTGGTTTTGGGACCCCACTTGTCTATATTCAGATATCATATGACCTCTGAGCCAGTTGGGGTTGAACCCCGGTAGGGTTGCATGCAAGTCAAGCATCTTACTTGCTGTCCTATTGTTCTGGCCTCTTGAATAGAATTTTAAGTTATGCTTTAAAATTAACCTCTTCAGGGTGTTCACTGTTCCTGCAACTTCACACAGAATTATATAATTGTGTAATGCTCAGACAAAAGAGGTAATCCTCAATTTATAATTTTTCTAAATAAAAATTATAAAAAGAATTTTTTAAATAAGCTAATATTCTATCTCCATTCAGCCCTCCTACCCCCATCTTGCTGGATAACAGGTACTGTGCTAGTAGGCATTTGAAGGGGAAATGATACATAATAGGAATGTAAGAATTTCCCAGAATATGATTGGAAGCAAAAAATGTTTGAAATTAGGGCCAGAGTGCTAGCTCAGTAGGCTGAGCACAAGCTTTGCATGTGGAAGGTTCAGGTTCAATCCATAGCATTTATGGTACCCTGAGCACTGCCTAGAATGACCTCTGAGCACCCCTAGGTGTGGCCTAACCCCTCTGCACATATCGCCTCTCACCCCACCCCACATCCATATGAAATTTAGAATAGGAGAAATCAGGTTTTTGCTAGGAAGTACAGTTTCGGCCACAACCAGCAGGGGTCAGGGTTCATATCAGGATGGAGGCTGTCAAACTTGGACCTCCCAATGCTCTGTGTGTGCTCTGGCCTTAGACATATGCCCCTAACATATATACTAAGATGGGGACAGGCAATATTTTAGAAGTTCTAAGGGAAATTTCTGAAACAAATTTTCTAAAATAGAAATTCAAATAGAGTACGTAACTTCCAAGCCAGTATAATGAGAATGGGAGAGAAACATTTATGTGTCCAGGGATGGTGGAATTTAGTACCTGACACTGCCCCCTGTCACTGAGGACCATTCCCCATCACTGAGGAACCACTGAGAAGCCACAAGCCAAGTGTGTAATCACGTTCTCCCCATGTGAGCTAACATCTTTTTTTTTTTAATTTATTTATTTTTAATTAGTGAATCACCGTGAGGGTACAATTACAAATTTATACATTTTTGTGCTCATGTTTCCCTCATACAAAGTTCGAGAACCCATCCTTTCACCAGTGCCCATTCTCCACCACCGGTAAACCCAGCATCCCTCCTACCCTCCCCAATCCCATCTCCCCCCACCACACCCTGCCACTGTGGCAGGGTATTCCCCTTTGTTCTCTCTCTCTAATTAGGTGTTGTGGTTCGTAATAGAGGTGTTGAGTGGCCACTGTGTTGAGTCTCTAGTCTACATTCAGCCCGCATCACCCTTCCCCCACATGGCCTCCGACCACATTATACTTGGTGATCCCTTCTCTGAGTTGCCCTCTCCCCAGAATGTGAGGCCAGCCTCCAAACCACGGAGTCAACCTCCTGGTACTTATTTCTACTATTCTTCTATTCTTGGGTGTTAGTCTCCTATTTTGTTATTTTATATTCCACAGATGAGTACGATCTTTCTATGTCTGTTTCTCTTTCTGACTCATTTCACTTAGCATGATACTTTCCATGCCGATCCACTTAAATGCAAATTTCATGACCTCCTTTTTTCTAACAGCTGCATAGTATTCCATTGTATAGATGTACCGTAGTTTTTTCAACCAGTCATCTGTTCTAGGGCACTCGGGTTTTTTCCAGATTCTGGCTATTGTAAACAGTGCTGCAATGAACATATAAGTGCAGATGTCATTTTGACTATACTTTTTTGCTTCTCTGGGATATATTACCAGCAGTGGTATTGCTGGGTCAAATGGAAGCTCAATTTCTAATTTTTTGAGAATCGTCCATACTGTTTTCCAAAAGGGCTGAACTAGTCGGCATTCCCACCAGCAGTGTAGAAGGGTCCCTTTCTCCCCACATCCTCTCCAACAGCGGTTGCTTTTGTTCTTTTGGATGTGTGCCAGTCTCTGTGGTGTGAGGTGGTATCTCATGGTTGTTTTGAGCTGCATCTCCCTGGTGATTAGTGATGTAGAGCACTTTTTCATGTGCCTTTTGGCCATTCGTATCTCTTCCTTGGGAAAGTTTCTGTTCATTTCTTCGCCCCATTTTCTGATGGGGTTGGATGTTTTCTTCTTGTAGAGTTCAACCAGTGCTTTATATACCATTGATATCAACCCCTTATCTGATGGGTATTGTGTAAATATCCTTTCCCATTCTGTAGATAGTCTTTGTATTCTGGTCACTGTGTCTTTTGCGGTGCAGAAGCTTTTTAGTTTAATGTAGTCCCATTTGTTGATCTCTGTTTCTACTAGATTGCTTAGTTCTGTGTCATCTTTGAAGATACCTTTATCTTCAATATCATGGAGGGTTTTGCCAACCTTGTCTTCCATGTACCTTATGGTTTGTGGTCTGATGTTGAGGTCTTTAATCCATTTTGATCTGACTTTTGTGCATGGTGTCAGGTCGAGGTCTAAGCCCATTCTTTTGCATGTGGTTGTCCAGTTGTGCCAGCACCATTTGTTAAAGAGGCTTTCCTTGCTCCACTTCACATCTCTTGCTCCCTTATCAAAGATTAGATGGTCATACATTTGGGATTGTGTGTAGGGATATTCCACCCTGTTCCATTGGTCTGCAGCTCTGCCTTTGTTCTAGTACCATGCTGTTTTAATCGTTACTGCTTTGTAATAAAGTTTGAGGTTGGGGAGGGTGATGCCTCCCATCGTCTTTTTCCCAAGAATTGTTTTAGCTATCCGTGGGTGTTTGTTGTTCCATAGTGAGCTAACATCTTTGACACCATATCCTCCCCAACCCGACACCTCAAGCACCCAAAACATATGAAAGCAGATAAAAACTCCAAAACCTGGCCAGAGAAATAGTATAGGAACTAAGGCCTTGTGCATTGGCCTCCTAGTGTGAATTCCCTGCACTACCTGTAGTTCCCCAGACATCTATAGGGGTCACTCCAGAGCATAGACTCAATGATAGCCCCTGAGTACCACCAGGTGTTGCTCCAAACTTCAAAAACATTTATAGTGGACGGTAAAAAATTAAAACGTAGCATGATACAAGGCAGAAAAATAATCTCTAGAGTTATAATTCTAAAATGTAAAATAAATTCATAAAGTAGAACTTTTGTTATATTTTGAATCACTTAAAGCAAAAAAATAGATATTAATAACTTTAAAAATAAACAGTACAACCTTAAATGGCCCTATGAGGTTTTTTTATTTATTTGTTTTCTTTTTTGGGTCATACCCACTAATGCTCAGGGGTTACTCCTGGCAAATGCCTTACCTGCTGTACTATGGCTCCGGCCCCGGCTCTATCAGTTTTAAAAGAACAAGTTTGTGAAGACTGGACAGTCAGTTGTATTTAGCTGCCAGAATACGGAAAAATTGTAAAATGTGTTAATTGTGAATATAGATCTCTTGAGAGCTGATGACTTGAGCATCAGCTCAAGAACTTGAGATGTTTTGGTTCTAAAGTAGTCCAGAATATAAGGGCCAGTGTGATAGTACAGTAGAGCATTTGCCTTGCACATGGCCAACTCGGGTTCAATTACCAGCATCCCTTATGGTCCCCTGAGAACCTCCAGGAGTGATTCCTGTGTGCAGAGCCAGGACTAAGCCCTGAGTATCACTGGGTTGTGGCTCAATCCCCACCTCCATTCCCCCCCCCCCCCACACACACACGCCACATCACCAATTAAAAAAGTAGTCCAGAATAAAAATGAGTTCTGAGAAGGGTTTTAAAAGAAAGTCAATTACAGAATTAAAAATAAGGCAGTCAACCTAGGTTTGATCCCCAGTATCCTATGTAGCCCCCAAATCTGTTGGGTGTAGCCCCAAATAAAAAAAAATCACGATCACAATATCCCGTTAATCATTGATTTCTCAGGCGGGCTCAGTAACATCTCATTTCGTCCTTCCCCTGAGATCTTAGAAGTCTATCTCTACTTGGCCCTCCTAACGATGTTGCACTGGGGGCTCTTCAGGGTCAGGGAAATGAGATCCAGCTTATTACTGGATTTTGCATATGAATACACCATGGGAAGCTTGTAAGGCTGTCCCATGTGGGCAGGAAACTCTCAGAAGATTGCCAGTTTCTCCCAGAGGGAGAAGTAGGCAAAAGATATCGCGCGGCCACAAAGCGGAGAGGGGCCTCCAGCATGGTGGAGGTGGTCTTCGGCCGCTGGGAGCTCTGCTTGGGGTGGGGAGGGAAGCTGGAGCCCATCCCCTCCGAGGAGCTCCAAGGAAGACAGCCAGGCATGCAGGCAAGAGACTCTCTGCATCACTCTCTTCTGAGAGCTTGCTTTTTAGTGTCTCTGGATGTTGGCCGTTGATGGGATTACATACACCTGGGTTCCTCTGCCGGTACCTTCATGCATGAGGCCTGTCCGAACGTGTGGAGAGGGGCCTCCAGCATGGCTGCAGCTAGGTTCCGGTGGTCTTCGGCCGCCGGGAGCTCTGCTTGGGGTGGGGAGGGAAGCTGGAGCCCATCCCCTCTGAGGAGCCCCGGGGAGGACAGCCAGGCTTGCGGGCAAGAGACTATTTTTAAATAAATATTTAAAAATCTTACTGCAATATATCCCATCAATAAAAGAGAACAAAAATAGGCATTCATCCAGTTATAGGAGAAAAGCTATACTCTTAAGTTGATCAGGGATATTTTCTAAAGATTCAGTAAATATACATTAATAGTTAAATGTCATAGTTCTTTATTTTAACAAGTCTCACAATGGAGATGTTACTGGTATCCACTCCAGCAAATCGATGAACAATGGGATGACAGTGACAGTGGCAGTAACTGTTCTTTATTTTAAGACAACGATAGTCCTAGGATAAATAGAAACATCCCTTTGTTTCTATAGTATGCGGGAGGTTTTAATTATTTATTTATTTAATAATGGAGGGGTACTGCTATTAATTCAGCCAGCCATTGATTAAGCTGATTGAATTGGGCATGAGCTTCACATTACTTTTTTTTTATGATTCTATTCTGAATGTTGACTTTATTTTATTTATTATTATTTTTTCCCCCTTTTGTGTTAATGTTATTCACTGTGAGATATAGCTACAAAGCTTTCATGTTTGAGTTTCGGTCATATCATCAAACACCCATCCCTTCACCAGCGCACTTTTTTCCACTACCAAAATCCCCAGCATTCCCCCTTCCCCCCGTTCCAACCCTTCCCCTGCCTGTGTGGCAGACAGTTTCTCCCATATTCTCTCTACTTTGGTTACATTCAATATTTTGACACCAGTCTCACCTGTGTCATTCTCTTCCGGGAGCTTTAGTTTATAATCTCTGGGTCTTGGCCATTGATGAGATTACTTGACGCCAGGGTCAGCTTGTGGGTGTGACTGCCAAGCTTCTGGAAAACTGGGGTCCTGGGGGGATGAGGCCCAGTCCTGATCCAAGTGGGCTTGGAGATCTCAGTCACGGGTTCCTGCATATTTGGGTTTTCCTGCTGGTCCACTCTGGTGAAGATGATTCCGTTTTAGGTGAGGCTAGTGCCTTCTTGGGGGAGGCTCGTCTGAGCATGTGGAGAGTAGCCTTGGGCATGGTGGTGGTTGGGTTCTAGAGGTTTTCTGCTACTGGTGTTCTGCTTGGGGCAGGGAGGGAAACTCAACCCCCACCCTCCCACCTTCAAGGTGCCCCGGTAAAGACAGCCTGGCATAGAGTCAAGGCATTCTGTGGCACTCTCTTCTGGGAGCTTTAGTTTATAGTCTCTGGGCCTTGGCCATTGATGAAATTACATGGCGCCAGGGACAGTTTGTGGGTGTGACTGCCAAGCTACTAGAAATCTGGGGACCTGGTGGGAGGAGGCCAGGTCCTGATTCAAGCGATCCTGGGGCTCTCAGTCATGGGTTCCCTCCTACCTCTGCTACAGGCCCTAACTGCATCTTTTGACCTCTTTTGAGATTTGTGGGTCTCTGAAATAAGGCCAGTAAATGAGTTTATATAGCTGAGCTGGAGGTGGTTTGTGGGTGTATCTCCCACAGAACTAACTTTTGGCCATTTAATTCTTGGCAAACTTGGCCCCAAGTTGTTGGGGTCTGGTCAAAAGCACAGCAGCAATTTTTGGGGTTTCTGGAAGTCTGAAGGCATCATCAAGCTGCTGATGCACTCACCCCACAGGTACAGGTCTACCTGCTGGTGACACCATACCCCAAGCTGGAGGTTTTAGTAGAGTAGCAAGAC
Source organism: Sorex araneus (assembly GCF_027595985.1). Taxonomy (NCBI): domain Eukaryota; kingdom Metazoa; phylum Chordata; class Mammalia; order Eulipotyphla; family Soricidae; genus Sorex; species Sorex araneus. The sequence goes on along the minus strand of NC_073304.1, from coordinate 66,745,563 downwards.
TAAGTGAATATTGCAAGATTTTAAAAGATTGGAACTATTATAATTGCAGAATAAGCAATTATCTACATAAATATGTGAAATTCACTTACAAAGTGGTTAGCATAAGTTTTCTTGTAGAGGGCTTTGCATTCTCATTTGTAATAAACATTTGGGTGTCTGACAATGTTTTAATTAAGGGGTTCATCATGCAATGTGGTATTTAACGGAAGGAATGAATACTATGAGAGTTACAGGGTATTTGTATTAACATCTTGAGAGTTGTTTACTTTCAAAAGAGGCCAGAGAGAATAGTACAGAAAGTGTAGGCACTTGCCTCGAACACAGCCAGTCCCACCTCAGTCCCCAACATCATGACCTGACATTCCAGGGTGAGACCCAAAACTCATATAAATCAGCTGAGGTTTGGGGGGGAAGGTTTTTGACACTGATCAGACTTGGGTATCTTGTGGGCACTGTATAAGATTAGCATAGGAACCACCAGATACCTTTCTTTATTTTACATCTCTGCAGGCTCTGACTCTTGGAATGGCCTCTGATGCCGCAGTATCAGCAACCTCTGCTGATATCAACCCAAGCTCCAAACCTCCCTCTCTTCTATCTCCTCCTGCCTCCTTCTCATGCTGTTCTTCCTCCTCTCTTCTGTGCAGTGACCATGGTTTATTTAGGTTTCATGTTCCTGCCCCTTAGCTGTTCCTGTTGATTGGTTGTACATCCATCTGGTTGTATGTTCCCTGTGACCAACTGGATTGCATGTAAATGTTGGATTAATTCCCAACTTAATTAATTGATTAATTCCGTAACTGATACCTCCTTTACAGTGACCTGAGATCCCTGCCCCTTAGTTACTTCTGCTGTCTGGATGGTTTGTGGGACTGACTGACCAATTAGAATTGTTCACTGGAGGTTTTGGTTATCTAGCCCACCCTCCTCATTTCTTCATTATTCGACCCCTTTTTCCTTATTTCCTCTGTACCATTTCTAGGAGTATAAGCCCTAAATGCTTTTAGGACTATGGAGCAAACATCCTCCTCCTGAACCTACATCCTTCTGGAAAGGGTTGCTATTTTCTTTTAGGCCATTCAGAGCATCCCTCCTTGTTCTCTGACAGGGATTCCAGGATGGTTGTTCAAGTGGGTCATGGTACAACTAGTGGTAAGTGGTTGAAGGAACCATGAGCTTTTGGATTCTGGGGAGAACAATTTGATTATTTAGTTGGATTTTTAAAATATATAAAAATTGGCACAGAGTAATAAAAATGCATTTTAAAAAGCAATGTAAAATAAAGTGATTTGATACCATCAGCTGTATCACTGGTTTTAGCTTGACCTTTAATATTCAACCATCTGGACCAGTTGGTCAAATATCGCCAGGAGTTGGCACCTAGACCCACTGATCATTGCTTGGAAATCTCTCCCCAAAAGAAAGATAGTTTTTAAATGTTGAAATGATAGTTACATTACACAAAAATAACTCAAAATCACATTGCTAGAAAATCTTACATTATAGTAGAATATACAATTTATAAAAAGTTTTATATAAATATAATAGACAGATCAATGACTAGCTTAGTAATACAATGGTAAACATAAAGTGCATATTTTAGTAACATTTTCAAGAGACTAATAATTACTGAGGCTTGGAATTTGCATACAGGGTACCCAGGTTGGATTCCTAGCACTGCTAGATAATCCCAGCACTATAGGGAATCCAGTGTGGCTCAGAAGGAAACAAAAAGCAAATAACAATTTCAACTTTCCTTTTTTGTGGAAGGAAAGAGGCGGTTTGTCCACACCCACCTGTACTCAGGGCTTACTCCTGTCGGTGCTTGTAGGGACATATGGGGAGCCATGTACAAGATAATTGCCCTGCCTGCTCCAGGCCCTCAAATAGTTTTCTTTGTAGGAAAGAAGGGAAAGCATAAAGCGGGTACAATAGAATATTTCTCTTTCTTTTTTTGTGGGGGGGGTGTTGGTGATCTCACCAGTTGTGCTTAGGATTTATTCTTAGCTCTATGCCCTGGGATCACTCCTGGCAGGGCTTAGGAGACCATATGTATATGGCGGCAAAGACTGAACCAGGTGGGCCATGTGCAAGGCAATCCCCCTTACCCACTATCCTCTCTCCAACCCTATAGTAAAAATTTAAAGACAGACTTAAAAATCTCTAAAGTTTACTTCAAAGGCAAACAGAATATAGAAGTTAAAAGCAAACAAGAAAGGTACAAGGGTTGTCTAATGGAGGGCCTCGGAACCGGTGTTAGGGAATTTGGACTTTGTTTTATGGGCAAAGTATATATCAGCTACTATAGCTACTGCAAAAAGAAGATCACAAACTGGGCCTTAAAATAGCAGGAATTTATTCTTCTATTTTTAGGATGTTAAAAGCCCAAGTCAAGAAGGTGTTTGTTAAGCAGGGCTTATTGTTGTTAGATCATGGTTGCAGACCTTTATTTGCTAGCTATCACATGGCCTTCTGGAAAAAAAAAAATTTGTCATGAAGTTTTAGACTGTCACAGATAATCAGTGGCATGACATGATCCATCTTTTGTTTATTTGTATATGCTTATATCTTTTTTCTTTTCTTTTTGTGAGGGGTGGTGGCAAGGGGCTACAGTTGGCTGTGCTCAAGACTACTTACTCCTGGCTCTGTGTTCAGGGATCACTCCTGGTTGTTCTCCGGAGACCATAAATGGTGCTGGGATCAAACTGGAATGAAGCACCTTTTTTGCTGTACTATCCCTGGCTTAATTTTTTTATTTTTCAAGTGAGGTTATGTTCACAGGTTTCAGGGTACATGGCATGGAAATATTTGGGAGGTGAACTTCTATGCATCCTACTTTAAAATAAATCACAGTTATTGGGGTTTGGTTTTTTTTTTGGTACATCATGTAGCTATGGCTCAGAAAAGAGGCTGGGGTGTTACAGACGTAGTAGTATAACAGTTTCTCTGAAGAGTGTTTTGATAGATTGGTTTTCAGGGTATATGGAGAATTAATAAAAATTTCAGAGAAGTTTATAGGATTTTGTAATTAGGACTGGAAGAGGGAAGAGTTTTGGATGGTTCAGGTTAGCTATACTGATTTGATGGATATTAGAGGCAGAAACAGGGCATCTGAGTAAATTATGCATGAATTTAGTCAGTTTTTTTTCTGAGATGAGAATAAGTATGGAGGAATGGTGATTAGGATTTTAAGAAATGAAGACAGAACTTTCAAGCAGGTTGTCTTGAAATGTGATGGATTGAATACATTTTTTTTAAAAAAACAAATATGGTTAAAGTGGATACCTTAAACAGCTGGAAAGACAATTCAATATATCTTGATACTTCAGTAGATTGGTAGGAAATTTAGATTATAGGTAAGACTTAGTGGGTCTGACAGGCAACAATTTTCACTCCTCTGCTTATTAATGAGAATTTGCATTTGAAACATTTTTGATTGTATATTCATATTTTACTCATTCCTTTTGGATTCTGTGAGAAAAATTTTATCCAAGAAATTAGTTTTCTAATTATGTTCTTTGTATGAGATTTATTATCTTCCTTTGCATTCTATAGGAAACTTAATAGTCATAACTAGCTTGCTTTCAGTCATCAAATTCCTCAGAAGTCTGAAGGCTACCTTTTCCCTCAGTAGTGTATTAGCTTAATTTAAAAAACTTCATTAAGATAAATATATAGACATAGTTATATTAATGAATATACCCATTATGCATTTGGAAGTATGTTATAATTATGTATTTTTGTATCTTATATTTTGGTCACTGTCATCCTGTTGCTCATCGATTTGTTCGAGCGGGCACCAGTAATGTCTCTCATTGATATTAAGTATTATCACTGTCACTGTCATCCCGTTGCTCTTCGATTTGTTCGAGCGGGCACCAGTAACGTCTCTCATTGTGAGACTTACTGTTACTGTTTTTTAGTTGAAAATGTTAATTTATTATTGTAATACTAAACAGGTATAAATACTGACTTATTTTTCTTTCAAGTTTTAAGCAGGGTCTAAAAACTCTTGGAGTTTTGGAGAAAATTCAGACCTACCCAGAAGCCTTTCGGAGCATCTTCTGTCATAAGCCCGAGAATCTTTCTGCCAAAACCATTAGTGAACTTTTTACAGTACATGCACTATCTGATGTACAAGCTTTGGGGTTTTGGAACAAGTACTTAGAAGCTGTTGAGGGTATGTGGATTTTATGTACTTATTGTACTATTATTTACATTACCATTTGGTTCACTTTAATTTGAAGTGTAAGGTGTTTGTCTCAGGAGAGAGTTTATCTCTTCAAGTTCCACTTTTTGATAAGTTTAATCTGCTAACTATAGAAAACTTGCTTAGAAAGAAGCCTATAATGGCTCAGTTGACAATGATAGGAAAGAGGTGTTATGTATTGTAATTTATAGTCAGCTTTCCTTCAGAAAATGTATTGTATTTTAGAGCCAGTCTATCTAGAAAAGTTTAGGTATAAGTATGATTGCCATAGTATAGAATAGTCTTCAGCAATAAAGTATTTTTTCTACGTTTTATCTTTTGGATATGTGTTTAATACTTAGTAGACTTTAGCACAGTGTAAATATAAACTTTATGTCCATTAAAAATGAAAAAGTTACAAAGTTTGAATTGAAATTTAAAAAATCATGGCTTACTTTTATTGCAACATTTGCTTTATTGCAGTGGTCTGTCACCAGACCCATAGTATTTCTGATTTGTGCCCACATTTCATCTTTTTCATTCTTTTTGTTTGTTTTGGTGAAGCAAGAAATTTTTTATTGAAATTTATTTAGAAAGATATGAGGGGAGAGATAAGGTGAAATACATGTTTGAGAGAGAACACAGGGTTCTTTGGAGTGGAAATAAGCAAGCAAAGAAACATTAGAGATAAGCAAGAGAGATACTTATGGTAGATCATGAAGAACAAACCTCATCATTTTTATTGTTAAGTTGAATGAGTCATATTCAGTTATCCATAAATCATAGAGCTGTGATATTTAATAATTTATCCCTGAGATTACAGATATAAAAATTGTGAGATGAAAAAGATTTGTTTTATTTGATAATTTGTTTGTATCTAGATAGTTACTTTATTATACCATTGAATTATTTTTAGCATAATCTCTCCAAATAATGGAGCTTCAAAACTCATCAGAAATTTTAAGCCATATGATAATTTTCTGTTAGAGAAAGCATATAGTATATAAGTGCTTCTATGTGATTTTATTATAAGCCCTACTTTGAGATTCAAAGGAAACATTATTGAATGCACTCTTTTCCTATTAATACACTTGACTTAGTGATTTAGTTTACCCCCAAGATATTTTGGGAATATCTGGGAATGTGAAATTTCTGTCATAACATTCACAGTCTACCTGGGGAAGTATTTATGATAGTAACAATATAAAACCTGGATTTTAACTTTTTTCTTTTTGACCAACTTCTCAGATGGGAAATCTACAACAACAGTGGAAGACATTCTCGTTTTTGCAACTGGTTGCAATTCCATTCCACCTGCTGGCTTTAAACCCACTCCTTCTATTGAGTGCCTACATATGGATTTTCCTGTGGGAAAAAAGTGTAATAATTGTTTAGTTCTGCCAATTACTAATACATATAAAGAATTTCAAGAAAACATGGACTTTGCCATAAGAAACACTGTAAGACTGGAAAAAAAAGAAAATTCTCACTACATTGACCCTTAAACTATATGAACAAAGGAAAGCTTCCTTCAAAGCTGCTATTGATACTTTTTGTTTCAGAACTCTATCTTCAATTTTGAACAAATTTGTCAGTTTCTGGGCTTAATAAAATTTTATATGAACATACAGGAATGTTTGGCCACTTAAACTAAGAATTTTTTTGTCATGGTGTACTGATCAAAGTTGCTGAAACTTTCTACTTTCTTGATATACATGCTTCATAAATTCTTTATGACTGTACAGACTTAATTCAAGTATTGTAGAATGGCATGTGTGTATGTGTGTGTGTGTGTGTGTGTGTGTGTGTGTGTGAAGAAGTATTCTTGTATTGAATTTTGTTGTAAATTGGGGGTAAATGTAGCATTCACAGTTCCTAATTTTATGTACTCTTCAAATTATTTTATTTCAAGCATTAAATAGAAAAGCTACTTGAAAAATCCTATATATAAATCAAAGGGGAATATATTGGGGGTGTGTATTATATATCCTTTTCCAGGATAGCACTAAATTGCTTTTTAAAATTTTAGATTTATATTAAATAGGACCACATGGCAATAAGATTATGTCTAATGGGAGTATTATATAAAAAGCAGTATTGCACAAATATTCTATAATACATTGATATTCCAATAGACTTTAAACACTTCAGAGTTAGATATAGTGTTGTTGAAAATACATTTTAAACCTGAAACATTAATTTTAGGATTTGATAGTTCTGTTTTGTTATTCCATGTGTGTTATGCAATCACAGAATATCTGATCAATACTAATTTAGGTATCCAATTTCTGGATATACCATATGTAGTGTGTTTGACCACGTGACATGTATTATCAAGATGGTTTTATGGTAATTATTGACATTACTGTAATATATAGTTATAGCTATCTTTTGAAAGATATCACCTATGAGTAATACAGAAATGTTTTAAAAGTACAAATATAATGGAAAACCCAGTGTAATGTATCTTTCTATAAACTCTTATTTTTATCTCTTGGTGCTACTAAGAGCAAATACCTAAAAGTAGCAAAAATGTGCATGATAGCAGTTTGAAAATATATAGTCTCATAGTCTGAGCCCAATATATATACTTTTTCAGAAGAAGAAATTTGAAAACTATTCCTAATCAAGTAAAATTGTGATTCATACTAAAGTTAAATTATGTGATATGTCATGAAAGGCAAGTTATTTGGTTTTAATTGTATATTTCTTGGTACAAAGAGCAAATTCTAGCTATTATCATATTCTAAAAAAATATGTTACTTTTTTTTAATTGATTTTAATACTGTTAACCTTATAATACCAAAGGTAAACTAAAACAACCCTATACAATTTTATTTATTTAGTTTTCATTTTAACTTGAAGTTTTAAGAATATTAGAAAGACATTTATTTAATTCTGTTAAAAGGAAGTAAGGGAATTAATATCAGTGTTTGATACTTATTAATAAAATTCCTAATTGCCATATAGTAAATAAAGCTTTTGTTTCATTTGTTAATGAATTGACTGTTTTAATTGTTTGTTTTGGGGCCACACCTGGCTGTGCTCAGGACTTGCTTTGGCAGGCCTGGGACCATATGGGTTTACCAGGAATCCAACCCAGGCCAGCCATATGCCTTACTCATTATACTAGCTATGCAGCCCCACAATTTTAATTCTTAATCTGCTTAGTTATATTGGAAATTTTAGTCTTTTAATCAATACAAACCAAAAAAGCTAATTAAGGTGTTTTCTTTTTATTTGTAGTTTTATTTATCCTAAAGTGATAATTAATGGTGCTGCACGCATACTCGCGCGTGTGCGCGCATGCGCGCACACACACACAGACACACACACACACTTTGGGAGGCTAATGTGCTTGGATTGGATAAATTAAAAGCCGTTTTAAATGCTCATTTCACTTACATGTTAGTCAGGTCCATAGGAATAAGACGGTATAGATAATAATTTAGCATTTAAAGTAAAGCATAAATTACCATACCACAAAATGTTGTATGGCTTTAAGGATATTCCATTAGTGTGATTTTTTAGTTACAATTCATGCATATTAGATGAATGTGTAGGTTATTTGTTTTTCTGCAGTGTTATTACTATGTCTAATGGTTGGTGTTATGGTTTTCTTTTTGTTATAACCAGTACACAGTTCTTAATGACATTAAATTTCAAAGAAAATTATACTATAAACCTTTATAAATGTATGTATTTCTCAAATATTTTGTATATATGCCATGTAGCTTGTTTGCTGTTGCTTTCAATGTCAAGGAAAACTATAAATTTACATATAATACATCTCCTGTTAGTGTTTCTTTCGTTAGTTTTATATTCATTTATTTAAGTGAGACAAAATACTTTTATTAAAGAAATTTACTTAGAGAAGTGTGATGGGGAGAAGGAGAGAGATGTGTTCAAGAGAGAACACAGGAGAATTCAATGCTTTTAAGCCATTTAAATTCTTGTGGGAACTTGATTCTAAAGGCCTTTCATACAACTTTCTACTATTTTGTTGCTTTACTCTTTTAGCAGTTAAGATAAAGATTATTTTATCAATGGCTAGCTTTATTTTATATATTGTGCTTATGGATAAGCCATTATTTGTTTTGGTCAAGTAAAAAGATTTCATCAGATAATTGTTTTTGGCTTCTTTAAGCCAAACTTTTTAAAGCGTTTTTTCCTGTTATGTAAGCCATTGAATCTTTCGTACACATGTTTAATAAAGGAGAGTATGGCAGGTGAATTTTCTGACTTTGTCTTCAAGCATTAGTCTTTACTGGGAGGTGGCTGAGAGGTCTGGATTACATGCATTGCAAGGGAGGTCTGGTGTTGAAGCTAGCACTGCATGTTCCCCAAGAAACTCACTGGGATTTGCTTCCAAGCACCCTGGACGTGACCTTCCAAAATATCAAAACAAACTCAAAGAGGGAAAAAAAAGAAATGGTCAGAATAAGATTCTATTGATATAAACATGCATTTTTTAAAGATAGTAGCCTAATAATCTTTTATAATCACTGTCATCCCATTGCTCATCGATTTGCTCGTGCATTCACCAGTAACACCTCTATTGTGAGAGTTGTTACTGTTTTTGTCATATCGAATACACCACGGGTACATTGTTAGGCTCTGCCTTGCAGGTGGGATACTCTTAGTACTTGCCAGCCTCTTCGAGAGGGATGGAGGAATTGAACCCGGGTCGACTGCATGCAAGGCAAACACCCTGCTTGCTGTGCTATCGCTCCAGCCCAATCTTTTATAATAACAAACTAATTTCGGCTTCAACAAATACAATGATGTATAGTTTTATGTTGTGATTAATGCAATACAAAGCATTTAATGATGAATTACTTGGAATACTCCAAAGCAACCATTTTCTTAAGTTTTGATTATTACTACTAACACATCCAAATGCCTGTTACTACTAGTTGTAGTTGTATCAGTCTATTTCCTCCTTTAAAAAAAAAACTCCAGGTGTAATCATGGGGTCACATGATAAAAAAGTTTTTCTAGATAAATCTTTATGCCGCCAAATATAAAATGATTGTATGAAATAATTTAACTTGTTGCGTATTAACATGGGTAAGGGCCTAACTAAACTGGGGGCTTGAGAAGTGCTAGTTGAGCATTAGCCTTGCGTGCAGCAGATTAGTTTTGATCCCTGACCCATGTGGTGCTCCGTTCCCTGCCTGGAGAAACCCCAAGTGCAGGTCCAGCAGTGATTCCAGAGCACGCTTGGGTGTGGCCCAAAAAAAAACAAAGGGCAAAAACAAGCCAAAAATTGAATTGGTAGCTAATATTCAATAAACTATTTACATTCTGAAAGCATACTTTAATTCTGATTCTAGAAATACATAGGCAGTCCACCTGACAATGGCTTAATGTGACTTGAAAGGTGGAGCGTATTTTTCTATACACAGTGCTAACATTATGCACTCACTGGTCAGGCCGCTATGTATTTTATATGTAGTCTTTTACTCTGTAACCCAAGGTCTTAGGAAGGATTCTATAGTGAAGCTGAAATGGTTTGAGGACTTAACGTTATTTAAAGGTGGAAGTATTCTAGTAAACAAGAAAAATTTCTCAGGATATTGGAAGGTGGGACAGTTTCTATTTCATGAAGAGAAAAATTAGAACTTTCCTTTGGGCTGTGACATTAGAAACTGACATTTCTAATGGAAATGGAAATTTTCTTTTTGTCTAGTTAGGTAATTTGTGGGAGGGCCACTGATGCCCTCCCAAGTGATACTCAGGAGGTCCAGGGATTCCACCAGTGATTCTCTGCCAACTGGGCTGTAGGATCAGCTAGAGAGCCCTGCTATGCTCTGGGTAGTACCCAGGCCACCAACTGATGCTCAGGGACCTGTGGTACTGGGAATCGAACCTGTTCTATCTGCCGGTTCCTGTCAGGGCAATTGTTCACTCGTTTTATATTTCATTTTTAAAGATTTTTTTTAAGTTTTTTAAACTTCTTCAGGCAGTGTATAGGTTCGTTTTAGAATTGGTGCAGTTTTAAAATGAACATAATGCAATGATGGAGAACATCCTGAACTCCATCATAGGAAATGAGTCTCCAGTAAAACTGGGTTAAACCAAATTCCTAATATCTTGTACGGCATCAAATGTACATAAAATGAGCACGACTCACCACTAAGACCTTCCCCAAAGTACGTTTTGAAACTTTGAGTCTCAAAGGCATATCGAATACGCCACAGGTAGCTTGCCAGGCTCTCCCGTGCAGGGGAGATGATACTCTCCTTAGCTTGCCGGGTTCTCCGAGAGGGGCGGAGGAATCCAACCTGGGTCCCCAGCATGCAAGGTAAACGCCATACCTGCTGTGCTATCGCTCCAGCCCAAAAACATTCCAAAACAGTAACAAGTCTCACAATGGAGATATTACTGGTGCCTGCTGGAGCAAATCGATGACAGTGACAGAGCCTCAAAGGAAGGGCAAAGGAGAGCAGTTTGCATTCTCCTGCAACCATAGTGCACGAGGACTAAGCTAAATAGCTAGACCTACTTTACCCAACTGATGAGACTTGAGAAAACTACCAGATTAAAAAAAAACTCCAAAGCTGCCCATCTCTCTGAAAAGGAGAATTAAGGGGGAGTCTCTTCTGTTGGCTGGGAAGCAGCCTGGATGCGGCGTTTTAAACCCCTCCGTCTCTCTGTGAAGGAATTTCTTCTGCTTTAGTCTCACTATCCTTAAATCCATGAAATATTCCCACGGGCTCAATTTATAAACGGTCCAACAGTTCCATGGGATTTCAGCACTTGAGCCACGTCCCTTCCCTACGAGTTGAAAGCAACTTCTATTTGAAAGCTGTGCTTTTGACTGGCTGGGATAAAAATCCCTCTGGGTCTGCAATGACAACACTTCACAAGCCCTTTGGACATCAACCCCAGTTGGTCTTCAAGTTGAGCTGCCGCAGCAGACGGCTAGGGAGGCGCATCCAGAAAGGGGCGGGGCCCGCCGTCGGTCCCGCCCCTCCGGGCTTTGCTTCCGGGGCGTTCGGGGCGGCCACGTCATCCACGGGCTCTGGACGCCGCTCGGGCAGTGGCTGGTGGGAGCCAAGATGGCGTCGGCGGCCAGTATTCGAGAGCGACAAACAGGTACGCATTCCTTTCTCCTCGCTGTCTCGCAGCAGCTCTGAGAAGACGCTCGTTCCTCGGTTCGTCGGCCTCCTGGGATCGCGATGCGTGCAGCCCGGAGGCGGCCCCCCCAGGAGTTGAATCCTGGCCCCGGAGCATCGCGAGCCCCTCCCCTCTGAGCCTTCTTAGCTGCCCGTCGCTTGACAACTCGGCGTCTCTGTTGGTGCAGACGGGGTTGGGGGGAGGTTGGGCCTGCGGCTCGGGTCCTGCACTGAGCGCATTTCCTGCCGGGGCCCTTTCGATCCGTTCCGGCCGCTGGCATCCTTCCTCCCTCCCTCTCTCTCCCGTCGCCCCAGTCGTTTCTGTGCGCGGTTCGCGTCTCTCCCGGTGGTAACCGTGGGAGCTCCGTGCGGCCGCTTCCCCGCGCTCCCAGCTCTTCTCGTCACAGCAGCTTACATCCTGCCACTGCAATGCCTTCGCGGCCGTCTCTTGGTGGGGGCGAAAGGGGTGTCCCAGGAGAAGAGAAGCGCCGACTGCTAAAGCTTCCCCGTCCCCCGGCTGGGATGCGGTGAAAGACTAGCCGGATCCCCGACCCGCTTGGCCGTTTTAAATGACAAGCTCGTGCTTGTAAACTACGTGTTAGTTTCCTCTTTGACCGAGTGAGCGAACTTTGCTTCTAGTTCTCACGGAGATGAACGACGTGTCGCCCCCTTGAGCGCTTACACTTTCCACACCCTCGATCTTTCCCGTTCATGCCTCACGCGTAGCTTGTTGCCTTCTGCTGACACGACTCGACTTAACACCCCTTAGCGGCAAATCAGTGGTTGATGCCTCTGTTTCGGAAGGTTTTCCTCATAAGTGTGCTTCTTTGCATGTTGTTCTGAATGGGAGGAAGTACGTGAAGAGAACCTGCAGAAGAGATTTTGGCCGTGCTTAATATCTTCCTTTGGAATTCAAAGAAAAAGATGACGTCAAACTTGTAACAGGGCAAACTGACTTATGGTCTGCTTTCCCAGTAGATCATTTCATGACAGCTATCTGATGAAGATAGGCATAATTAACTTAAATATATGAAAGTCCAAATAAGATTTAGAATACCTGTTATTCACCTTATTTGTGTCTACTTACACAACTGTCTTTACAGCGTGTATCTGATCGTCTAAATGAAGCACAGTGGATTTGATGGTACTAGGAACACACATCGGCTTACTGGAAAATGAAATTTGCTTGGTAGTCATTTTACGTGCAGTCAGTGGAAAGTTATTAGAATATAGCATAATTTCTGTCTGACTAGAAAGCTTTTACCTTATTAATCATTTACCAAATTATTGAAAAGTTCAGCCCTTCAAGGGATAGAGAGTGAGTATAGGGGTTAAGGCTCTTGCCTTGCTCCTTAGCAGTGCCGTCCCCAGCACTGCATATGGTCCCCCGAGCACAGCCAGGAACCCTGTACTATCTCTCTAGCCACAGGCACTCTTTAACTAATTTTTCAAAATGTTTAACTATCCATTTTGCAGATAAGGAAACTGACATAGAGAAAGGTTAACTCAACATTCCTTTTTATTTTGCTTTGCCTACTTTGAAGTAATGTTTATTCAGTTCTTAAAAATCATGACCCATGTCATCTTTGTGAAACTTCTCTGGATCACTTGTCTCCATTCTTTTAAATAGCAGAATCTACATTCCCATTGTCCATCCTGTTTGTCTTTCCATTGCAGGTTCTTGTTCAGCTCTTCCACTTCTCAACATGGGAGAGTCAACTGTTTTTTCTTTTGTTATACTCTCATCTTCTTGGTTTTAGATATTAGCCATGTTCTGTTGATCTGCAAATTTCTCTCTCTAACCTGTCCTCTGAACTCAGTCTACCCCATGTCAATTAGTGGCAGCTCAGTCCTTAAGAGTTACTCAAGCTGAACTTTTCATATTTTTTTCTTCCTAGTATTTCCTACATTATGTCTGTCAGTAATTCTTAGCTCTTCTACTCTGAAAGTATATCCAGGATCTGACCATTGTCATTGCTAGTACCCAGGTTCATCTAGTATGTATTTCTTAATAACCATCGACTTGGTCTGCTTGCCTTGATATCCCTGCTGCCCTTCATTTTTCTTCACGTGTCATCCAAAGTGATAGTATATATTTGTTCAAAAATTTCTAGTAGCTCTCCATTTCATTCCTGGGAAAATCCAAAGTATCCTAATTCAAGGGATCTGCAAGGCTGTCTGAGCTGCTCCTCACCTAGCTTTCTGACCTCATTCTCTATTTTTCTCCCCTGCCTTGAACACATCAGAATGCTCGTTTCCTTATTGTGAAATACCGTTTCAGAGATATCTTCGTGGATCTCTCCTGCCTTCCTTTAATTCCTTACGCAAATCCTCTCAGACCTTTCCTAATGAATTCATTTAAAAGTACACCTTAACTCTTTCTGATCCTTGTTTTATATATTATATCATGCATTTTATTCTGTACTCTTTCTCCAAAGAGAATGAACACTACTTGACAATAGGCACTTTTTATTCTGTCACTGACACTGCCAAGAGCAGAGTCTGGCAGATGGTATACAAACTAACAAAATTTTTCTGGAATGAATAGAGTTGACAGCATTTATTAAGTGAATGAGTAAAGAGATAATTCCAGGCAAGGATGAAACTAAATAATATCAAGTACTATGAAAAGCATATGTAAAAGTCATTAAAAAAGCTAGTTTTTCTTATCTGCTTAAAGCTATAATTTAGGGGCTGGAGCAGTAGTACTGCTGGTAGGGTGTTTGACTTGTGTACAGCCAGCCTGGGTTCGATCCTCAGCATCCCATGTCGTCCCTCAAGTATCACCAGGAGTAACTTCTGAGCATTGCCAGATGTAGCACAATCCCCTGCCCCCCCAAAAAAAAATAAAAGAGCTATGATTTTTAGGGAGATTAGAAAGATAACTCAGTGGGTTTTATATACAGGACGCCCTGGCAGCACATGGTCCCTCCCAGTGTCACTGGGAATAACCCTTAACCATTCACTGAGTATGGACCAGAAAAACAAAATGAAACCAGAGAATAATTAAAGTCTTCGGAGAACTATTCTGGCAAAGATAAAATTATATTCATTGAACACAGAGCCTGTACTATATCATAATTCTTGTTAATGAGTTATTGAAAAATATCTTGGAGGTGGTAAAAGCTCAGAGATAGTGGAGTTCCCTTAGAATCCTGGATGGAGTTGAGCAAGCAAATGTTGAAATATCAGTTGGTGCTGATATTTTTCAATTGATTAAAGCCTGGGGACCAAAGTGGTGTTATCTGTATTGGCTGGAGATGAAGAGTTCTGCAAAATTTGAGTGGGAGATTTAATTACAGAGCTTCCTTTTTTTCAGCTAACTTATTTCAGTATATGTATCAAAGTAATGCTTATACCTATTTATGTTTTATATACTATGTCTGAAGTAGTGTGAATTATCTGCTTCATTTATTTTATGGTACTGTATCTGATATCAGATATCTGATAATATGATGTAAATTGATATTCAAATGACATTATAATAATGCTCAGGAGTTTGGCTTGGAGTTTACCGTTTATATTACCTGCTAAGAGCCAAATGTTCTTTTTTTTATTCTTATTAGTGAATCACCTTGAGGTACAGTTACAGACTTATGAACTTCCATGTTTGTATTTCATTTACATCCTTCTACCAGTGCCCATTCTCCTCCACCAATGTTCCCAGTATCCCTCCCACCACCCTAAGAGCCGAATGATAGATTTTAGGGTTCCCAGTTGTTTAAAATCCACCTTGAATTTTAATATAGTCCCTTGAATAATTGTTTTTCTGAACTTCACATATACTGAGATTTTTATTTTCTTAAAAAATACTTCTGTGCAATAAGGTATAACCAGTTGTACAACAAAAGCCACAATATTGGATTAGAGATGTGGTTCCTTGGTAGAACACTAGTCTTGCATGTGTGAAGCCCTGGTTTCAGTTCCCAGCACTTCATGGTCCCCACTAAGATGGACCCTACTACTCCAAGTCTAATAGTTGCTAGGCAGTTCCAGATGTGGTCCCAAAACAACCCCCACTATCGAGTATAACTGTGGCTTTCAGAATTGTTTTCTTAGCAAACGTTATGTGTTATCCAATATATCTGTAGGAAAGTATTTTTCCATGAATCATTAATATTAATAACCTTTTCAGTGAATATGATCAGGCTAATGTTCATAAAGTTGCTCTAAAATCGCTAAGAACACCTGCCATATGAAGGTTTTGAGTATGAAACAAACAGGTAATAGATTGTTTTTGGAAAGATTGATGTTAATCTTTGCTTACATTCAGACAATAGGCAATGGCACCAGCTATCTCTTGAGGCCTATTAATGACTGATGAAACTTTTTTTTGAATTTATATGAAATAAAACATATGGTCATCAGGAATATGAAAGTTCTTCCAGAACATTTCACAGTTTTAAGTGACAGATGTTTGGTGGGGGTGTTGTTTTTGCTTTTGAGGTCAACCCAATGTTGTTCGGGAGATTAATCCTGGCTCTGCACTCAGGAATTACTCTATGCAGGGCTCAGGGGATCTTATGGGATACTAGGGATTGAACCCAGGTCAGCTGTGTGCAAGGCTGTATCCCTACCTGCTGTATTCACTTGGTCCCATCTATTGTATTTGTAAAAAATTTCCAAACATGTACCAATAATCTATTGATAGAATGGTCATACAAAGTCTGACAGCTTTTCTATGTATCTGATCATTTGATTAACCAGTTTACTAGATTGATTTGTATATCTTGTTTTTTTGTTAGTATGTAATAAGTGTGTGTATGTAGATGAAATTGAAAAGTAAGTAATATTGAGTGACTCTTGATTTTTCAGTGGCTTTGAAGCGTATGCTGAATTTCAATGTGCCTCATGTTAAAAACAGCACTGGAGAACCAGTATGGAAGGTAAGCAGGTTTAATTTAATAGAAATAGTTTTCTTTTTCTATGTCCTTATTGATGGTGTTTGAAAGGAATTTCCTGTTAATATTGAGCATTAGTATATTTTGGTTTTTAATATATGAATATTTTATTTTTATTTCATATCTAAGTGTGAATCTTTTTTGTTTGGGGAGGAGCCACACCTGATGGTGCTCAAGGCTTTTTCCTAATTCTGTACTTAGAGAGAACTCCTGCCTCTGTGCTCAGAGATCACTCTTGGCAGTGTTGGGGGGACCATATTAAGTACCAGATTGAACCAGGGTCAGCTGTGTGCAAGGCAAGTGCCTTAACCCTTATCCTATCTCTCTGACCCCTTAAAGTGAATCTTTTTATAAACATTTATGGAGTGAGAGAGGCAATTATTCATTTAGGGAATCCAGCTGACCTCTTGGGTTGAGCATGATTGATAGATCTTTAATGTTTTGCTCCTTAGTTCTTTGTTATTGTTTTGTGTTTAGGCCACACATGGTGGTGCTCAAGGCTTACTCCTAGCTCTGACCTTAGTGATCACTCCTTGTGGTTCTTGGTGGACAAGACAGGGATGCCAGAGATCAAACCTGGGGTGCCTGCATGCAAGACAAGCGCCCCACCTGCTATGCTTTCTCTCTGGCCCCTTATTCCTTAATTTTTGAAAGTCCAGAGATTTCATCATACAAGTTTACTCAGTTAAAATCTGGAGAACTACTCTGCCATCGGTTCTTTTTCCCTTTTTTTTTTTTTAGACCAGACACAGTGGTGCTTAAAGTCAACTTTAGGCTTCTTGACTGAGTTTCTCCTAGTGGTGCTTTAGGGACTGTGCAATGCTGGGTTTGAAACTGGGCTGAATTCTGCATGCCAGGCATGTACTCTATCCCTCTGACTCATCTCCCTGGTCTCAGAATCAGACCGTTTTAAGCAACCCATCACCAAAATGCTAATTTACTATTTTGAAATTCTTTAAAAACTCAGTAAAGCTGATCATTGCATCAGTGATCTATAATCTTCATAAGGCAATCTATGACAGATATTTCTCCTTTGAGAAATGTTTGACAGTCTTTAATTCCCATTTTGCACTTCTGCATTTCAAACTTCATTTTTTTTTCAGAAAGATTATATAAAACAGTTAATTAGGGTAAAGTTTAGGATTACTTTATACTTCTTCCTTGCTAAGAGCTAAGAACAGGTCAACTTGATTAGAAATATTTTGAAAATGCTTGTGAGTCTTTAGATTAATTGTAAAGTGGGTTGAATTCATGCATTAAACTTCAGGATGGCCTCTTGTGTTCCCTTAACATCCCATTTATTTGTGGGTATCTTTCTCATTGCCCCTTATATAAATTTACTTATTTTTTCTAAAGACTTTACATTGAGCTTTTGAATAAAATAATTAAAAAATTTCTTGGTGACACATCCGTGTTAAATGTTTTTTCCCTTCCCATCATTTCTGTGTGACAAGATTAGCAGTACAGATACTTTGAGGTTTTTGAAGGATTCAGCATTCAGGTTCTTCTAACTAGAGCAGATAGATGTTTACTGTCACTTAAGGATATCTTTGCTAGTTTGGGGGCCACACCTGGCAGTGCTCAGAGGCTAATCCCGGTGGTACTTGGGGACCACAATATGTGGTGCAGGAATGGGTTGTCTGCACAAGCGCTTGATCCCAGTACTATCTCTGTGATCCCAAGTGTCAGTTTTATCTTTATGGGGAGAGGGTTGTTTATTTGTTTTAGGGCTGCAGCTAGTGTTGCTTATGGCTTACTCCCGACTCTGAACTCAGTGATCACTCATGGAAGAGTTCAGGGGACCTTATGAGATGCTGGGATTAAACCCAGATTAGGCAGTTTTCCTGCCTGCTGTACTCTCTCCCCAGCCTTAGTTTTAATACTTTTAGTATGTGAGGAAATGCATCTGACTGCATATGGTTAACGTGTGCTCTTTAAGGACTTGATATTTTATTTATTTTATTTTATTTTTTGCTTTTTGGGTCAGACCCAGTGATGCACAGGGGTCACTCCTGGCTCTGCACTCAGGAACCACCCCTGGCGGTGCTCAGGGGACCATATGGGACTTGATATTTTAATTGGCTATAGTACTAAACAACTTAAGTCACTGTTTCAATAGTCATGAAACTTGTATTAAAATTTGTTTTGACAGTGGGAAATTCTTACCTTTTAGGAGGGATGTATGTTAACTGAGCAGAGAGAATTGTATGTAAATTTTTATATATTCTGTTTTTAATCATAGCTTAAGATAAAAATTTTATATTATCTTTTTATTCTAGGTTTTTTGTTTATTTGTTTGGGGGGAGTGACTATACCTGGTTATGTTCAGAGCACACAGCTGGCTTCGTGCTCAGGGATCATTCCTTGTAGTATTCAGGGTACTATATGTGGTACAGGGATCAAATCTGGGTGGCTACCTGCAAGATAAATGCTTTATTCAGTCTCTTTGGCCCTCTGTTTATTTACCTAGAAAATATATTTTGTGGGCTGAAGACATAAGTAATACAGCAATTTAGGGCATTTGCCTTGCATGCAACTCACTCAGATTTAATCTCAGTCCACATAGGATTCTTCAAGCATTTACAGGAATAAGCCCTGAAAACTGCCAGCTGTGCTTCCAAAGAAAAATTTTTTTTATATAGTCTATTTTGTAAAGAAGGTATTTATATGACTACTAATTTAGCTTAAATAATATACTTTCAAGACTGGATTACTACATGAGTGGATATTTTGGTAATTGATAATGGAAAATATTAAATTAAGGTAAGGATAAGGATTTTTGTATACGTGACATAATAAGATATACTTCAAAATTATCCATATGGACTTTTGTGAACTATTTATTGGTAATTATGTTTACATTTATTTTTTTATTTCATAGGTACTTATTTATGATAGATTTGGCCAAGATATCATCTCTCCTTTGCTGTCTGTGAAGGAACTGAGAGATATGGGAATTACTCTGCATCTGTGAGTTTTATTATTATTTCTAATAATGACATTTGTTTCCAAATACAGTTTTTAATTATTGAGCAAACATTGATTTATAAGAATGTAATATTTGTTTTAGGGGCACCATGTTACCACACCATGTCCATCAGCAGAGTGCCCTTTGAGCCCTTTCAGCACCCCCCACCTTCCCTGTTAACCTCAATTTCCTGGGTTGAACATTGCTCACTTCTCCTCTCCTTTTTTCTTTCTTTTATTTTTCAAAATAGGGATCAGACCTAGTGATGCTTGACCAGCACTATGGACCAGACAGATCAGTGCTTGGTCCTCACATTGGTACATGAGGCCTGTGGTCCTGGGGCCACCAGCACTATCTCCCATGGGCTATATGGTGTTGGGGATCATACTCAGAGCTTTGCACATCCTAGGCATGTGCTCTGTCACTATGAACCTTATTCCCAGACCCCATTCTTTTTTTATAGGGATAGTCCTCAGTCGTGCTTGAGGAATCCAGAGCCACTCTTGGCATACTCAGGTCCAACACTGCTGGAGGTGAGGGGTCACTATGGCCT
This sequence comes from Sorex araneus, assembly GCF_027595985.1. Lineage (NCBI taxonomy): Eukaryota > Metazoa > Chordata > Mammalia > Eulipotyphla > Soricidae > Sorex > Sorex araneus. Next base: position 66,725,831 of record NC_073304.1, on the reverse strand, counting down.
TACCTGACAGTGTCTTCTGGGGGGGGGGGAGCAAGGAGGAGATATATATATATTTATATATATATATCACGTGTAAAATCATCAAAGGTATTTGTCTTTCTCCATTGGAGTTCTTTTTCTTAGCATAAGCCATTATTCATTCATCTTTCATAGCATAACCCATGACTCATTCTTTTATCTTTCAGCTGAATAAGGTTTAGTGTCTATCAGTACCCATGGTTGTCAACTGCTGGTCTGTGGACTGGTGCCTATTTGCATGTAAAATATTTTGAAAACTTTTGCTGTATAATACACACACACACAGGGGCCGGAGAGATAGCACAGTGGGTAGGGCGTTTGCCTTGCATGCGGCCGACCCAGGTTCGATTCCCAGCATCCCATATGGTCCCCTGGGCACTGCCAGGGGTAATTCCTGAGTGCAGAGCCAGGAGTGGCTGGCCCCTGTGCATTGCCAGGTGTGACCCAAAAAAGCCAAAAAAAAAATAAAGAAGAATACACACACACACACACACACACACACAAAGTTTGAAAATCACTGCTGTGTAATATAATACAGACCCACCCCACCATCGCCCCTTCTTTATCTACTCATCTGTCCTTAGGCATTTGTTTCCTGATTGTGGCTTTTGTAAATGATGCTGTAGTGAAATAGGTGTTCATATCCTTTTAACTTGGTTTTTGTGTTTTTGGATAGCTGTCTAAGAATTCTTTCCATTTTAAATTTTTGTGGAAATTTCCACACTTTTCCATTTAGACAACTATTTTACATACCCACCAGCATTTGTTTTCTGGTTTTTAGATATAGGCCATTCTCACTGTAGTGAAGTGATTATCTTGTAGTCATTTTGATTTACATTCTTCTCGTAATGAGTAATGATGTAAGGATTTCCTTATATACCTACTGACCATCTGTACGGTTTCTTTGGTTAAGTATATTTTAGCTCTTCTCCCTAATTTTTGGTAGGGTTGTTTTGGTAAAATTTTGTGTTCAAATATCTTGATTATTAGCCCTTTTGCAGATGCATGGTTTCAAGTGTTTCCTCCTGTTCAGTAGAAAGGCTTTATGTTCTAGTGTTAGTTTTTCACAATGGAGAAACTTTTTAGTTTGATGTAATTTTATTCCATAAGTCTGAGTGTATGCTTTTAGTTCAGTGTCACTTTACAGCCTTATATTACAGTTTAAAGTCTGGGGCATGATGCCACCATTCTTTTTTCCTCTCAGAATTGCTTTAGCTATTTGAAGGGAGTTTGTAGTTCCATACAAATTTTAGTAATGTGTGTTATATGTCCTTAGAGAATACAATTGGAATTTCAATGGGGATGACATTGAAATTGTATTCAGGTAGTATGGTCATTTTGTCAGTGTTAATTTTTCATAGCATTTTCCCTTTTATTTCTTTTAATAGTGACATAGTTTTTACTTCTTTTGTTATGTTCTTAATTTCTTCTCTAATAGCTCATTGTTTTATTGCATTATAGAAATGCAATAGAAAAAAATGCAACAGATTTTTGTGTACCAGTTTTTTTAGCTTGCCACTTGACTATATTTATATTGGTTTGTTTTTTCTAAAAGTTTTAAAGTGGATTCTTTAGAGTATTATATGTATATTAATCTGTCTTTCATAAGTAGTGATAGTTTGGATGCTTTTAATTAATTAATTAATTAATTTTATCTAATTGCTGAGACTTGGAGCAAACCTGCTTGGATCGGGACTGGGCCTCCTCCACCCAGACCCCCCATTTCCCAGTAGCTTGGCAGCCACACCCACAAACTACCCCCAGCGCTGTGTAATCTCACCAGTGGCCAAGATCCAGAGAACTGTAAAACAACACTCCCGACCTCATATAGCCCAGTTCTCCCTCTCAGAGAACCTGGCAAGGTACTGAGAGCATCCTGCCTGCACAGCAGAGCCTGGCAAGCTCTCTGTGGCATACTCAATATGCCTAATACAGTAACAATGAAGAGTGTCATTCCCCTTACCCTGAAAGAGCCTCCAATGCAGCACCACTAGGAAGAACTAGTAAAGAGAGGCTGCTAAAATCCCAGGACTAGGACAAAGGAGACATTACTGGCACCCGCTCGAGCAAATCGATGATCAAAGGGATGACAGTGATACAGTGAATTGCTGAGACTAGCTAACTGCAAGGTAGCTATTGGTGCTTGAGGAGCCAGCAAAAGAGCACAGCAGCCATTACATTGTAATTTTCTTGGTGTCAGTAGCAACAACCAAATAGATGGAAAGAAGTTATTATATGAGGAATTACTGGCAGTATGAATCTCTTTCACTCTTTTTATAGAGATCATTAAAACATATATAAACAGTATCTAAAAGGATGGTTAGAACTATTGTTGAAATAGAATGGTAGTCATAATTCTTTTTTTGTTTATTGGTTTTGGTTTTGGTTTTTGTGCACAACTGATGGTGCTCGGGGTTTACTCCTGGTTCTGTGCTCAGATATCACTCCAGAGAGGCTTGAGGACCATATATGGTGCAGGGAATCAAACCTAGGTCTGACATGTGCAAGGCAGATGCCCTACCCACTGTACTTTCTTTGGCCTCATATTTCTTGATATAAACATAGTAAACTCTTAAAATGAATATAGTGAAGAGATTTTGTGATTTTCATATTTGAGATGTTTGGTTAAAAATATACCCTGAATGCTGTATAAAAGAAATGTACCAAGTGAAACTATATATGAAATTCTTTGATAATCTTGTGCATTCTCTTAATAATATATGTTTGTTTTGTTTGAGGCCCACTCCTGGTGATGCTTAGGGCTTACTCTTCACTCTGAACTCAGGAACCACTCCTGGTAGTGCTCAGAGGACCATATGGAATGCTAGGGATTAAATCTGAGTCAGTCATGTGCAAAGTAGGTACCCTAACCTGCTGTATTAACTCTTCAGCCCCTTGATATATATTTTAAAAGTAAAAGTTATGGGGCAGGAGCCATAGTACAGTGGGTAGGGAATTTGTCTTGCATATGGCTAACTCAGATTTGATTCTTAGCACCTCATGTTCCCTTGAGCCCCACCAGGAGTGATTCCTGAGCTCAGGGCCAGTCACTTCCAGTGACTCAGAAACAAAGTTTTAAGGAAGCATTTATATACCTGTTACCTAAAAATATATATATTTGGTTTTATGATTAAATTTTGCACCTCTTTCTCTAGAGTAGTTTGTCTTAGCTATACTTTCCTCCCATAACTTCATTCTATTTCTATGAAAAATAGCAATAAAATTTATTTCAAATGTTCTGTTGTTCCTATCTAAGGAAAATATGGGTAAAAGAGATAACAGACCATAAGAGGAATTAGAAATTATGGTATTGGAATAGAATAAATATAGACTGTGATTAATATTTTACTAATCAGTTATGTTAACACTGCTCTAAGGAAGCTGGGTTAACTAACTGATTAATTGCAGCTAAAGCATGATTAAGGGGTTTGCACTCGTGACCTTACCATGTAAAAAACACTTTCATTTAGATATGTGACTAAGAAAAAGTGAGTTTTGTGTTGTTTGTCTCTAGGCTTTTGCACTCTGATCGAGATCCTATTCCAGATGTTCCTGCAGTGTACTTTGTAATGCCAACTGAAGAAAATATTGATAGAATGTGCCAGGTAAAATGAGTCCTTATTTTTCCATATGAACATGGAAACATTTTTCTAGAGAAAAGTTGTTTGAAGTAAAAAGTCAGAATATTGAGTTTCCCATTTTTATTGAGACCATTTTTGAATTTTTTTTTTTTTTTTAATTTTCTGGGTCATACCCAGAGCCAGGGCTTACTCCTGGCTCATGCACTCAGGAATTACTCCTCGCAGTGCTCAGGGGACCATATGGGATGCTGGGAATCAAACCCAGGTCGGCCGCATGCAAAACAAATGATCTACCAGCTGTGCTATCGCTCCAGCCCTGCCATTTTTGAATTCTTAATAGCCTGAAGGATTTAATTTGTTTTTTAGCTGCAGAAACATTATATACATTAAAATTATCCTGAGTCTGACTTTTAAAAAAATTGAATCACCATGAGATACAGAGTTACAAGTTTGTTGATGGTTGTGTTTCAGTAATAGAATGTTTTAACACCCATCCCTTCACCAGTGTTTCCCTCCCCCCCACTCCCACCCCTTCCTCTGTGACAGGCATTTTCCTTCTCTTTCTCTCACTCTTCCCAGCCCCCACTTTGGTCATTATGGTTTACAATACAGATACTGAAAGGTTTATCAGGTCTGTCCCTTTACCTATTTTGAGCACTCAGTTATTGTCCAGAGTGATCTTTTCTAACTATTATTGTCATACTGGTCCCATCTCTATTTTAACTGCACTTTGCCCCTCACACACTCTTATGGCAAGTCTCCAACCCTTAGTCCTCCTGGCCTTTTTTTAGTATCTCGCAAATCGATGCAGTCATTCTATATCTGTTTCTCTTTTTCTCCTTCATTTCCCTCAGCATGATATTCACTATGTCCATCCATTTATAAGCAGATTTCATAACTTCCTTTTTCCTAACAGCTGCATAGCATTCCTTTGTGTAGGTGTACTATAATTTCTTGATCTAGTCTTCTTCTCAGGCCTGAGTCTGACTTTAAAAAAATAAAAAGGACAACAAGTGTTAGAAGTAGGATTATAAGGGGCCAGAGAGATAGTACAGGAATTAGGTATTTGCCTTTCATGTGGCCACGCTTGGTTTAATTTCCTGCACTGTCTGATCTCCAAGCACTGACAGGAGTAGCTCCTGAGCACTGCCAGGTGTACCTCCCCAATCCCCCCACCCCACAAAATAGGATTTTAGGTGCTGGGAAGTTATCTCAGGTGGTAGAGCACATGCTTAAGATGTATGTGTTTCTGAGTTCCATCTCCAGCTCTGCTTGTCCCCTCTGAGCACCACCAAGTATTCCCCCAACCTCTCCTGTGATAAAACCGCAGAGCTTCATTGGGAGTGGCCTTGGATAACTCTAATACAGCTGATGGGGACCTATATAAGAAAGTAGAATTTAATTTTGCTAAGATAATAAAAGTTTGAGATTAAGAAGTTCAGGCTAAGTGTAGCATTTAGAAAATAATGATAGATTCAGACCCCTATCTTTTAAATTTATCTTTAGTCATTTTTCACTGTCATATTTGTTGCTTCAAGGATACAAGGTGTCAGCTGCAGGTGTGAACTTCCAGTTGATGTTCATTCAGATCAGCAGAAGCAGGAAATGGAGTGTGCCAGTCTGGGTGCTCATTTTTATTGATCAGGAAAAACAACTTTTCTCCAAAATTGGAGAAAGGCTTTCATTTTTTATTTGCTTGAGTAGACTTAGCTACAAAAAATAATCTAAGAATTAATTTTTAGAAAGACCAGGTATGCAGCTCAGTGGTACAGCACTTACCTTGCATGTGTGAAGCCTTCTGTTTGATCCCTCAAACTACAAAAAGAAAAAAAAAAACAGAAGACATTTATTATTTAGATGAGTATATTGCCATACCATACAAAATTTGTATTCCTTTAGTGATAAAGATGGTGTCATCTTTTGTACCATTCTGTAAAATTGAACTTTTCATTGTATTTGTAGGATCTTCGAAATCAACTTTATGAATCATATTATTTAAATTTTATTTCTGCTATCTCAAGAAGTAAACTGGAAGATATTGCAAATGCAGCATTAGCTGCTAGTGCAGTAACCCAAGTAGCCAAGGTAAGAAATTTTGGTTAGCTCATGATATTTTGTTCATTTAAATTATTGAAGTACTCTGAAACCTGATGTATATTAATGTTTAATTTAGAGAAGAACACAACAACCAATGAAATACTCAGTTTTTAGAATGAGTTCTGATCTTAATGATCTTAAACTAGTTATCATAAGTCAAACAGCCGACCCAGGTTCGATTTCCAGCATCCCATATGGTCCCCTGAGCACCGCCATGGGTAATTCCTGAGTGCAGAACTAGGAGTAACCCCTGTGCATTGCCGAGTGTGACCCCAAAAAGCAAAATAATAATAATAATAATAATAATAATAATAATAATAATAAAGGTGTGGGTAAGCAGGGATAGGCTCTGGGTTTAGTCTCTATCACCATAAGTTTCCCCTGCCCTCCTTTCCCTACTACCACAAGGCATAGCTCTGGTGGTCCCTGAGCACTGCTGAACAAAGTGGTACCATAGTCCTGGGTCCAACTACCAGGCCTGTATTGTCTACTGCAGTGCATCAGGCTCCATTGAGAACACCCCTATAAAAATTAGCATGCTTTTCAATTTATTAAGCTTTAATGTAATTTATTAATACATTTACTTTATTTAATATATATGTACATTCCTCTCAGAAAGCCCAGCAAGCTACCGAGAGTCTCCCGCCCACATGGGCAGAGCCTGGCAAGCTACCCGTGGCGTATTTGACATGCCAAAAACAATAACGATAGGTCTCATTTCTCTGACCCTGAAAGAGCCTCCAATTGTTGGGAAAGACTAATAAAGAGAAGCTGCTAAAATCTCAGGACTGGGAGGAATAGAGGCATTAATGGTGCCCGCTCAAGTAAATCGACGAACATTGGGATGACAGTAACAGTGACAGTTATTTAACTTTCTCCTAAATTATTGTTCTAAAGAATTGATAAAACTTTCCCTTCACTGTATTTTTAGAATATCATAGAGGGAAAGCTAAGTGACTTCTTAGGGATGTGTGGTTTCTATTGAGTATAAACATTGAAAATTGTTTTTCTTCAGGATTGATACCTATTCCCATCCCAACTACAATTTTACTTTTCTTTATATTTCATTTTCCTTTGTTTGGGGTGGTGGCGGGTTGCAACATCCACTGTACTCAGGACTTAGTCATTACTCCTGGCTCTGTGCTGAGGGGTTCCTCCTATTGGAGCTTGGGGACCATACGGGTTGCTAGGGATTGAGCTGAAGTTCAGGTGCATGCCAGCTCTTATCTGCTGCACTACATCTCCAGCCTCCATAAATGTTATCTTCTTAGGTTTTGTATTTTGAAAATATTACTCTCCTCTGATATTAATTCCTAAGGACGGGTTTTTAATTGATATTTAGTACTAACTCCTGTGGCAGTAGCAGATTGTTACTCCTGGTTAGTAGAGAGTCTTTTTGCATGCCATAGTTTTTAGTTATTGAAAAGTTATTTCCTTTCTTCTCAATGCTAAAATTAATTTGTTTTCCATATGGTAGTGTTTTACAATTAATTTGTAAAAATTTTCTTTGTTCTAGGTTTTTGATCAGTATCTCAATTTTATTACTTTGGAAGATGATATGTTTGTATTATGTAATCAAAATAAGGAACTTGTTTCATACCGTGGTATGTAAAAACAGGAATATTATAATTCATTGTAAACAAAATGAATTGATGAACAGCAAGGAAAAAAATAACAAATATGTTCATTGCTTTGAAAAAACCAGCTTTGTGTACAAAAGTAGAGATGTAAACTATTTCAAAGGTGCACAAAGCAAGTCTTAAGCAAAATTCTGTCACATATAAACAACATTTAATAAACATGTTTTCTAAGTTAAATGCAGTACCAGTTCTCTAATCTTCACTACCCTCATAGCATCTAGTATATTCCCGGAAAGTAAGATAGGAATATTTGAATATTTTGATGTTAAACACAAGTTCATGCACTTCTCTGTATTATAGTTGCTTCATCTATAAAATGTGGATAGTAATACTATCTGCCTCATAGAATTTTTATGATAATTTAATCGATCAGTGTGTGTGCAATGCCCAGAAAAGTTTGTGGCATATAGTGACGACTTAGAAATGGTGAGCCTATATTTACCTCTCCTGAGGTAAAACAGGGCTCGGGAATGTGGTTTAAGTGGGGTAGAGTACTTGCATGGCAAGTGTGAGGCCCAGGGTTCAATTCCCAGAACCTGAATACAGCTGATTGTGGGCCTTGCTTTAACTCCCCTAGTTCTGTAATACTACCACCAACAAAAATCAAACAATAATCAAGTCAGGAGATGCTATATTATTTTTATGTGATAATTATATGCATGCCATTCTCAACCATAGGCTGTTAGACTTCCTTTATTGTTGTAGTCGTACTCCTCATCATGCAATGTCAGGACCAAGTATTAATATTTGATTAAATGATTTCTGACCATCTCTGAAATATATATTCTAAATTTTGGTTATCTACATTTTGGGATGTAGATTAAAATTAACAGTAATTAATACGCACACAAGTATACACCATACCACTTAATATTTATTTTTGTGATTTTTTTTTTCTGTTAGGAACATTTAACACACAAAGTCAACTCTCAACATTTTAAAGTGTAAAATATAGTAATACTGATTCTAGATACAGTTTTGTAGTGGAGCTTTATAATTTATTGATCTCCTTTAATATGTTTTATACCCATTAATTATACAGAACTTTTTATTTTTTAAGTAAACAGATTTTATTTAGGGGTTTTTGAGGGAAGGAGGAAGGGATAAGAGGGAGAGAGAAGAGTAAGAGTAACACTTTCAAGAGAGAATTCGGGCTTCTCCAAAGGTGGAGAGAGCTCTACACACATCCTAGCACTAGACACAAAAACATGAAAGTACACATCTCAAGAGGGGAGATGCAGGTGACATATGTGCTCGGGCACCACATGTACTCGGCCACGTGGGTGCAAGCAAGCACATGGGCTTAGGCAGCATATGCACCTATACAGAACATTTTTTAAAAAATTGAAGACTATAAGAGATTTCAGCTATTTCAGTGAAATAATTATTAATTTGCTGTGAAATTAATTATATTCTAATTTTAAACTAAGTTTTTAAGTTTTCTGGGTTATTAAATGAAACTGATTTAGGGACCAGAGTAATAGTACAGCTGGTAGGGTGCTTTCTTGGCACACAGCTAACATGAGTTTAATTATTTCAGTTAAATAATCATTCATCCCTGTAGGGGAACATTTCATCCTACTTAAGGATACATTTGGAAATGTGTAAAGACAGTTTTGATTGCCATAGTTACCGGGGTTGCTAGTAGTATTTAGTGATGAGGGACTAAAAGTATAGATAATCTGTGGCATGTTAAACCTTTCTTACAGAGAAAAATCATTCTACCTTAAGTAAATGCAAGTATTATTAAATACTTGACCAATTGAATTAAATTAGTTTGAAGTAGTGAAGATCTTTGTGCTTCGTGTCATACTTCCTTGTTGGAGTTAAACATATCTCTGAAATGTTGAATTGAAAAAAGATTTTTTGATGGTAGTTGTTATATATATATATATATATATATGTCTGTAATTAATTGAATTTTAAATTAATTAGACACTTGTTTAACTTACATGTTTAAAACTGCCACAGCTGGCTGTGCTCAGGGCTTACTTCTGATTTTGTGTTCAGGGATCACTCTTGGCAGGACACAGGGGACATATGAGGTGCTGGGGATCAAACCCAGGTCTGCCTCTAGCAAGGCAAGTGCCTTACCGACTGTATTATTTCTCTAGTCCTCAAAACTTTGTTGCCTTTAAGCCTTATAATATTTCTATATTTTAAAAATTATTTTTATTGAAGGTTTTTAATTTTTTTAATCTGGTTATATAAAACAAGCCCCTGTACTTTTTGTTATGTAATTTAATTCAGATTAGGCAATTTTATCAGAAAAAGGTTTTGAAGAGAAAGTAATTCTTAAACTAAATTTTAGTTAGTTCCTTGGGGGGGTGGTATTTGGGGTCACACCCGGTGGTGCTGGGGGTTTATTTCTGACTCTGTGCTTGGGGTTTACTCCTGGCAGGCTCTAGGGAACCATCTGGTGCCAACAGTTGAAGATCGAACCCAGGCTGGCCCTGTGCAAGAAAAGCACCCTACCGGCTGCACTGTTGCTCTGGCCCTTAAATCAGTTTCATTTAATAACTAAGCAAACTTAAAACTTACTTTGAAGTTTTACAAATTCAGTCCAGCAGCTTGCTCTATACACATTTGCAGTATAAGGCCATTTATTCCATAGAATTAATTTGTGAAGTGGGGGTGATTATTATTACAGCTTTTTAGATGATAATACTAAAGCAGGACATTCAGTAATTCAATGAAGAAATATCAGAATCAGATTTACCAAAACCATGCATTCAGTTCTACCCTTTGGCCACATATAATTATATGTCAAATCATTTCAAGCATTACAAGTACTTTAACTGATTATCTTAAACAAGTTATTACTGAACATAGATGTATTAATGTTAATATATTAATAACATGTTAATACATTAACAACAATATTAATACATTAACAGGATGCCACAGTTTGGGTTTCTGTGACCAACTTCATAGTGGGAACTTACTTATCCAGTAAAGAAAGCAGATTTATCACCAGTTTAATTAGACTCAGAAACCAGGTTCAGGTTATCTCAAGTGAGTTGAGGTTGTTGGTGGATAGTTATATTGACTTGGATAGTCAGTTCAGTTACACGACTAAGGAGTGGAGACTACAGACTTTATCAGATTGGTTAAAAAATGAATTGAGTATTTCTATAGATTGGGATCTGGGACTGGAGCGATAGCACAGCAGATAGGGCGTTTGCCTTGCACAAAGCCGATCTGGGTTCGATTTCTCTGTCCTTCTTGGAGAGTACGGCAAGCTACCGAGAGTATCCCACCCGCATGGCTGAGCCTGGCAAGCTACCTGTGGTGTATTTGATATGCAAAAAAACAGTAACAAGTCTCACAATGGAGACATTACTGGTGCCTGCTCAAGCAAATCGATGAGCAGTGGGTTGACAGTGACATAGTGATTTATTTTTATGTTGTATTGAGAGCTTAAAAATCTGTAGATAATATTTTAGCATAGACAATCATTCAACAAATAGTGAGCATCTGCTTTGTCAAACACTGGACCTATTTTATTGTGAGAGGTAACAAAAGATCTTTAATTGTCATAGCATTGTGTTTAAATACATAACCCCAAGAATCACTGGAGATGCTTGTCAGAAGGACACATTTCTTAGAATTGTCCCAAATCTGTTCAACTCAGTCCCTTGGGGAAAGGATAAGAATACTAAATTTTAAGTCGATTCTAAAGAAACTCCTTTTTTCCCCCCACTTATATTCCTCAACCAATTCTTAGACCAGTCTGGTAGATCAGAAAAAATAGATCTGTGGCGTGTAATGCACAGAAAATAAATGATACTGATACTGGTTTTGCCATAGTTAATTTGTGTTGTCCTTTTTTGGTAGTAGTTGGATACCTACTAAATAAGATTTTCTTGAAGCTATTTGTTAGTAAAATGTTATTTGTTATATGTTAGTAAAAATGATGGAACTCTTTTTTAAAAATCATTTTTGTGTATGGGGCTGGATGATGATACAGGGGGTAGAGCATTTGCCTTGCACATGGCTGACCTGGGTTTGATCCCTAGCATTCCATGTGGTCTCCTGAGTTCACCAGGAGTGATGCCTGAGTTGAGTCAGGAGTAACATCCCTGAACATCACTAGATGTGAGCCTAAAAACATTTTTTCTTGTTTGTTGTTTTTGAGCCACACCTAGTTGTACTTAGGGGCTACTCCCAACTTAGTGGTCGGGGGTCCTTTCTGGCAGTGATTGGAGGATCATGTGTGCCAGGGATCAAATCCAGGTCTCCTACATGCCCTCAGTTTTGTGAGCTATCCTTCCATCCCCTGATTTTCCTTTTGTTGTTTTTGTTTGGGGGCCACACTCAGTGGTGCTCAAGGCTTTCTCCTGACTTTGCACTTGGGTCACACCTGGCGGACTTGGGGGGCCATATGGAGTGTCAGGGATTGAACCCAGGTCTGCTGCCTGCAGGGCAAGCTTCTTTTAACCTCTGTTGTTTCTTCAGCCCCTCCCTAATTTTTTAATAGTTTTTGTGAGGGGTTTATAGGAATACAACTGATACATGATACTATATTACTCTTTACTACTATTAATCTTGAATTGGGTTGTCTTGTAAGGAAATCATCGGAATTGATCATTTAAAATTTTGGTTGGGGGCCACACCCTGCAATGCTCATGATTTACTCATGGTTCTGCACACAGGGATCACTCCTGGAGGGTTTGGGGGACCATATGGGGTGCTGGGGAGCAAACCTGGGTTAGCCCCGTGCAAGGCAAATATCCCTCCTGCTGTACTATCTCCCTGATCCTAAATTTTTTATTATTGGGGTAGCATTTACAAGAGTATAAATGTTTTCATGTTGTAGGGATACAATGTTACCTTACCATTCCTATTTCCAAATGTGGAAGTATGATTTTTAATGAATAGTTAAAAATGACTTCAAAGCTTAAAGGGCTGTGTCTGAAGTGGTAGAGCATACACTGCATGTTGGAGGTTAGAGCTCCATCCCAGCACTGCATGTTCCCCAGACCTTTGCAGGGTGTAGCGCTTATGATCCCTGAGCACCACTGGGAGTATCCCCTCCTTCTGTCCAAGTAAAAGGTTTATTTTTCATTGGGATGAGGGCAGGAGGAGTTGGACAACACCCTGCAATGCTCGGACTATTATTCCCGGCTCTTGCTCAGGTCCCTGGCAGTTCTGGGGACCATATGTTGCTGGATCAAGATTCACACAACTTAACCTGGGTCAGCTGTATGCAAGTAAGCACTTTACACCCAGTGCTCTCATCGGAGAAAGTTTAAGGCAAAAACGAATTGTTTAATGATTATTGATGTTGTCAAACTGAGTAGTGATTTAGAGCTTAGTGTTTTTAAGAGCTTACTAGAGATGGTACACATTTCAGTCAACTTTTTTTTTCTCTCTTGACATATGTCATTTTAGCCATTAATAGACCAGATATCACAGACACAGAAATGGAGACTGTTATGGACACAATTGTTGACAGCCTCTTCTGCTTTTTTGTTACACTGGGTAAGTTTTCAAATTTGGTTATGTCAGTTAATTTTAAAGTGATGGTATTATTATTTTTACTTATGTGGACTCTGCAGGTTCTCTTTCCATATTTGACATTAAATATATATATTCAGTATATATTATAAAAAATCCATAATTTTATGTATTTATTCCCCTTGAATTACTCTTTAGCATATTTATTGAAAGGTTTCCTTAATGTCTCCCGTAACTATAATTTTGTCCAGTTATTTCATCAAATAGACAAATTTTCTGTCTCTCTTGTAAATAAAGAGCAATGACGGGAAAGGTGAGGACCAGAAAAAATTAAAGCCAGGAGGAACAAAACTCTATATTTATTGTAAATAATGTTGCAGTGAACATAGGTTGCACATATATCTTTTCGAGCTTGTGTTACCATTTTCTTCAGATAAGCAGGAGGTAGGGCGTTTGCTTTGCACACAGCTGACCTGGGTTCGATTCTTCCACCCCTCTCGGAGAGCCTGGCAAGCTACTGAGAGTATCTCACCCACGTGGCAGAGCCTGGCAAGCTACCCATGGAGTATTCAATATGCCAAAAACAGTAACAAGTCTCACAATGAAGATGTTACAGGTGCCTACTCCAGCAAATAGATGAGCAACGGGATGACAGTGACAGTGACAGTGAAGCACCCTGAAATGAAACTGTTGGATCATATGATAAGTTTATATTTAATTTTTTAAGGATCCTGTATTCTTTGGTGGCTCCACCAATTTACATTCCCATGGGCTCCCTTTCTCCATATTCTCATAACTGCTTATTATTACTTGTCTTTTTATACTACGTATTCCCATAAGTGTAAGATGATAGATAGTTCCCTAATACAGATATCCCATATGTGTGAGATGATACACAGTTCCCTAATACTGATTTTTGAGCACTTGTTTATGTATCTTTTACTCATCTCTCTTATCTCTGAAAGAAAAATAATGTCTATGTACCTTCTATTTTTAAAATTGAATAGCTTGGTTTTGGTTATATGAGTGTTTCTTATATTTGGGATATTAACCCTTTCTCAGATAAATGATTTGCGATATCTTTTCCTACTTTGGTGGTTTGCCTTTTATTTTGTAGGTGGTTTCCTTTGTTATGTGTAAACTTTTTAATTTTATTATTTTTATTTTTACAAAGTTGTTCTTGATAATTTATAACATTCAAGATTTCAACACCAATCCTACCACCATTACACCTTCCCACCACCATTACTTCCAGTTTTCCAGCCACCACCAAGCCTGCTCCAATAGCAGGTCCTAAATGATTTACTTTATATTGCTTGTTATGATTAATCGCTAAAAATGATCAAAAAGGATTTCCTTAGAAGAAAATGTGTGAAGATTGTTGTATTTCACCCTAGAGCCATTAAACCCTTATATAAGAGATTACTAACATGTTATAGGTTAAGCCTTGTGTGTTAATATTATCTTAATTGAGATTGGTTGTTTTCTATTTTACATCCCATCCAACATGGTGTGCTACTCATGTACATCAGTGGTGTCTAGTATGAGATACCATGCAGCCACATTTGCTCCAGGAATTCTAAAATTTTTATGCGGTGTATAGCTGGAGTTAAATTTTTAACTGGATGGTGATTTGGGAGTCCAGAAGCATCTCTGCAGCTTCTTGATCTCTTCCTTTATGATTCTCTGGACTATGGCCAATTAATGAAGTTAGATGGCACCAGAGGCAGTTCATGGGCGTGACTGCCAGTCTCCTGGATGAACAGGGGCATGGGGGAGGTCTCCCATCCCCCAACTCCAGGAGAGCCTGGAGATCTCAGTCATAAAACCCGAATACCTACATTTTCCAAAAGATTAATTCCTAGATGAGACTTGTGGAGTCTGGCCATGGTCATGGCAGTGGTTTGGTTATGGAGCTTTTCAGCTGCCAGGGTTCTGTTTGGGTGGGTGGAGTGCTCATCCATCCCCTCTGGGGTGCCTTGGGTCTGGAGGCATCTCTGCAGCTTGCTGATCTCTTTCGAGATTCATTTCTGAGTCTCAAAACTTTTTTTTTTTAAGTAGAAGCCACCAAAGCAGTAGTTAGGAGCCACTCCCAGTGGTGCTGCAGCACATTCCTGGCAGTGTGCTCTCAGGTCCAGTGGCCACACCTGGCAGACTAAGCACCTTGAGCACTGGAAACTGAATCCCCAGGGTCTCTCACATGCTTGGCAGGTGCATTACCACATGGGTTGTCTCCCCAGCCTTTTGTAGTCCCATCTGTTTTTGCTTTTGTTTTCATTGCTTTTGGATGAGTTGCAAAAAACAAAATTGCTGGGGTCCTGGAGATCAGTCAAAGGGCCAGAATGCGTGCTTTGCATGCTATGTCCCTGAGCTATGGCCCAAAATAAGCTTATCACTAAGACTCATAACTGGCTTTTTTACTCTAGGACTTTAATGATAACAGATCTTATATTCAAGTTAAGTTTGGCTTTACTTATATATATATATACATATATATATACATATATATATATAATAGGGGTCCATGTCCATTCTAGTACTTGTTCTCTAGTTCTCCCACCTACATTTACTTAAGAAACTGTCCTTACCTTGTTGTATTCTTGTCTTCTTTATCGTAAAATGAAACTTATTTGAGTTTGTTTGGTGAGTTTGCAATGAATTAAACTTAACTTTTAAGAGTATTTCACATTATATAAAGAATGTGTTTTCTATTACTTTAATTAGTATTTTTAAATAAGGCTAAAATTCCTATTTATATACTGAACACCTCCCTGGTCTTGGAGGTGTTTTATTTTTGTTGTTGAGTGAGTGCTTTATCTATCTTGGATATTAACTCTTTGTCAGATGTATTATATGAAAATATTTGCCTTCTATGTAGTAGGGTGTCTTGTCATTTTAGCTATGGTTTCTTTTACATTGCACAAGTATTTTAATTGGATGTAGTTTTTTTTTTTTGCTTTTGCTTTTTTTTTTCTGTCCAATAGTTGAAGACACCTCTGAAATTAATTGTTATGGAGAGTTCCTAAATGGTTTTTATTGCCTTTGGTCTAAAGGTCTTTAATTTATCTTGGATGAATTTGTATGTGTGTGGTATGAGCTAGTTCTTGTATTTCAGTTTTTTGCATTTGGCTAACCAGTGTTCTCATGTTGGAAGAAACTTCCTGGGCTGGAGAGATAGTACAGCAGGTAAAGTTCAAGGCCCTTGCTTTGCACATGTGGTCAGCCTGACAGGCACCACATATGGTGCCACTGGGAGTGATCACTGAATATTTCCAGCTGTGGCCTAAACACCAAAATGGTGAGAAATGGGTGCATGTTTATTTATGTACTTGGCTTATTTGTTGTGAATTAACTTTCCATGTGTCATAGAGTTTATTCCGGGCTGTCAGTTCTATTGACTTGCTCTGAGAATCTTTTATTCAAGTAGCAAACTAAGTCAGAGAATGTAGTGCCTCCCATCTATCTCCTTTTTCTCAGTATAGCTTTGACTATTTTAGGAGTTTTGTGGGTCGATAACTTCAGCTTAGTGATTTCTGATTGATGTTTTCT
Source organism: Sorex araneus (assembly GCF_027595985.1). Taxonomy (NCBI): domain Eukaryota; kingdom Metazoa; phylum Chordata; class Mammalia; order Eulipotyphla; family Soricidae; genus Sorex; species Sorex araneus. The sequence goes on along the minus strand of NC_073304.1, from coordinate 66,709,486 downwards.
TAAACTCATGTCATACTTTCTCTTCTCAAAAGAATAGACCTTGTTTAAGTTCTCATCTTTTGATTCTCTCAACTCACCAGACATCTTAACCATTGTTGCTTTGAAGTCTTCTTCCTCAGTTAAAAAGTTCTCATGTGTATGAGTGTCTTTTCCAGACTTGTACATCCATCACCGCAGGAAAATTCCTCTTCGTTTTGTCTGGTACAATCTGAGGACTTGAGGTGACAGTCTGGTTTTGTAGCAGTCTGAGGCCAGCACTTGCTAATATCAGACAGTGATTGAGACTTTAAATTTGTGCTGCTCTGGACCACCACCAATGGAAGCTTGCAATTACAGGCTTACTGTCAACAGTACCAAAGACTGGCAGACCTGGGCTGTATCCCATGCTTTGCACCAAGACAATGATGTGGTGTCCTGCAGGCCTAGGCAGCAAATTCATGGCCTGATTACCCACCTGCAACTTGTAGCACCAGGTAGATCTGCCTAGCCACCAGGCTGTTTGCTTTTCCCAGGAACCTTTCAGCAGCTCTCTGGCCAGGCTCGAGCGGACTTGAAAAATATTTTGTAATCAAAGCGTGTATTGGTAAGGACTGTGGCATCAAATTTGTGAGGCTGGACTGTGACTAAATGTTCAGATGTTCCCCAAAAGTGCTTTTTGGCCCCTTTTACTGTGAAAGCTACTCCTTCAGTCTGCCTGCTGCTACTAGTCAGGTATGCATGTGGAGGAGCTGGTTTTGTTCTTAGCCTGCTGCTCTGCCCTAGACAGTCGTGGGATTCGCCCTCAGACTATTCCTTGTTCCAAATGAATCAGAAATAGTGCTCCTACTGGCTTACAAGCAGCATCTGAGGAAAAGCCTGCTGCAGGTTCATCCCCTGAATATCTTGCTTGGTATAGTTTTGGCTTCCCAGCCAGGTTTTAAGAATAGGACTTTAAGGACAGGTGTGGGTTTTCAGCTGACGTTCCTCTGTTCCAAGGCAAGGTTCCATGTGTGTAGCAGTTTAGAAATAGTTCCCGGGCTGCTGGTCTGTGCTCTGCCCTAACCCTGCCCATTGTGGGATTGCCCTACTTGGCTTGTAAATCGGCTCCTAGTCCTTGTTCCACAGTGGGGTTCTTCTAGAGGTAATGCTTGGATTCTCCCTTCCATCTTTTCTAGGTAGGATTCTGTATTTAATTCACTTGTTGGATGATTAGCGGGATCTTTCAGGATGGGAGATGTGTGAAAGTAGATAAAGGACCAAACGTGATAGCCTCTCAGTATCTGTATCGCAAACCATAATGCCCAAAAGTAGACATATTTTGGGGGAAATGGTCTGCCATAGAGGCAGGGGGAGGGATATGAGATGGAGTGGGGAGGATACTGAGGACATTGGTGGTGGAAAATGTACCCTTGTGGAGGGATAGGTGTTCGATCATTGTATAACTGAAACTCAAATATGAAAGCTTTGTAAATATTTCACAGTGATTCAATAAAAAATTTTTTTAAATTCACTTGTTGGTGTAGATTTTGTGGTGATGAGAAGAGAATCCTGTATGACTTTTCTATTCAGCCATCTTCTGCCTTAAGTATTTTTTTTAGAATACATTTTAATTGGGAGGAAGGCGGGGACATGATAGGAATTGAACTGAGGGTGTCTTACATGTGAGGCATACGTAAGAACTAAACTTGAATTTCTTACATTTTAATTATTAAAAGCTGAAATTATTGATAATATTTATTGTTGAAATAGGTGCTGTTCCTATCATCAGATGTTCAAGAGGAACAGCAGCAGAAATGGTAGCAGTGGTGAGTTTGTACTGTTGAAGATAAATATTGTCATTTCTTTTTTCTGTAAGTGGATCAGTCATCTTTGTTAAGTATATAATTGCTACATATATACACGTGTGTATGTGTCTGTATATCTGTGTACAGCACGCCCCCCTCCCACCATACACCAAAGGCCTTTTGGTTTGTTTTGTGTTTTGTTTTTCGGCCACATCTGGTAGTGTTTAGGAGTTGCTCCTGGCTCTGCACCAGGAATTACTCCTGGTGGGCTCAGGAGACCATATGAGATGCAGAGAATCAAATCCAGGTTGGCAGCATGGAAGGCTAGTGCCCTGTCCACTGTACTTTCTCTCCATCCCTGGCACATATTTTTATAGCATTGAGATTCCACCAAAATTAAAAAATGAGGGGCTGGAGCAATAGTACAGCTGCTAAGGCATGTGCCTTTTATGCGGCTGACCTGGGTTGATCCCCAGGATCCCAAATGGTTCCCCTGAACCCTACCAGGAATAAATCCTCAATGTGGAGCCAGGAGTTATCACTGAACATCACCAGGTTTGGTCTCCAAAAAATGAAAAAAGATCATTGTGTGTGCTTCTATGTGATAGTATAATGATTTACTCCCATTTTGCTCTTCTAGCCCTGTTTCTTTTCACTAGAATATATGTTTCTATTCATTCTCTTCTAAATATTTTTATGTCATTTGATTCCCCAAATCATTTAGCACTTGACTTTATGTAGCAAATATTATTAATTTTTTAAATGGTGAAGTATTTTTTCTAGATCTTTCTAGAATAAGACATTGAGCATCAAATTTTTGCTTTAAGTATTAAAATATATGGGATCAGATAAATTATGAAATTATTGAAATGAAAAGAATAGTGATGTGGGAAGACTGAAGACAATAAATTAACATTTTTGGGTTTCATTAGTGCAAATGAATCGTTGTCCAGATGAGCACTTCTTTTCTTTCGTATATTCTACTGACGTTTTGAAGCCTTTTGCGGCCTCTACTATAGAGATACCTTCTTTGCTACAACTGAGTTTGAGGAGAAAGGATTGGGTCACGATTGTCATTTCATTTATAATGAAGTAAAAATAGTAAAAAAAAGTGACATTAGTGAAACTGGTCCTGAATTAGAGGAACGATTTTGGTTTTCAGCATTAAAGTACTAAGAAAGTTAAATTTAGACTTTTGGAATTACTATTTTATAATGAAATTCCAAGTTTCTTAGTTATAAAATTAAGCACACTGGGCCAGAGAGATTATGCAGGGGTTAAAGTGTAAGTGCCTTGTGTGCAGCAGACTCTCCAGCTCGGTCCTTGGCACCACATGTGGATGTGATCCCCTGAGCACTACCAGGAGTGATTAATGAGCAAAGAGCTACAGCTTGCTCCTGAGCACTGTCAGGTGTGGCCCAACTCCCACCTCCCCAACAAAAGAACTCTATGCATTCTTATATGCATTATATCATATAATGTGGTCTTTAAGAATTAATTAAAATTTGATTTTTCAGAAACTAGATAAGAAACTTCGGGAAAATCTAAGAGATGCAAGAAACAGTCTCTTTACAGGTGATACACTTGGAGCTGGCCAATTCAGGTATTATAAATGTATTTATAAAGCGCAATAAAATGTCAAGTTTGGGTTTGGATTTTTTTTCCTGTTTTATTGAATACCCTTTTACTTGCCATTGGAATTTTTTGTGTGTGTGTCACCGGGGCCAGATTTTGACTCATTTTGTTCTTGAAATACAAATGGGGTACGTATACTTATTAAAAATAGAAAAAGCTGTTTTATTGAAGAAATTATTTTGTTTGCATAGTTTTCAGGGCCAGAAGCTATGTCCTTAACATTTTTGTTAAGACTTATGGTAATGAAAGAAAAATGTTTGAAAAACTTGTAATGCTTAATCTTCATTTATTAAGTAGTTTTCTGTTTTCCATTGAAATATTAACAGCCTAAATATGTAAATCATTTTTTGTAAAGCGTTTTGTCATTACTAGCATGTCTAATATGAATAGGTAATTCTAAAATTTACTGCTTCATAATCAGTAGATAAAAGTGTAACAGGAATACAAAAAACCCTATGAAGACTTTTTATTATTGAGAATGAAGGACAGGTTTAGGATGATGATTTTATTTTTTTTTGTAAACCCACTCAAATGCTTTGAAATTATTCAAGTGAATTTTGGAACGTTAACTCTTACCCCCCGTTTTAGGTAAATTAATAAATAACCCTCTGAAAACAAATTGGTAAGCATGTAATTGCTCTTTAGGAATATTTGATGGAGACTTTCCACAGATTTCATTTCAATCAATTTTGATGGTTCCTACAGTACATGTTCTGTTCCTTTAATTTGTGGTTAACACTAATATTATTTTTTAGTCTTTGATCATGGTCTTAGTGCCAATGTTATTTTAATCTAGTTTGTGATTCCAGGCTAGTTCTAATGTTTTCTTCACAATATATCTCACTAAGTAGTACAGAAACTTCAAATTCCCACCTAATTTTTTTTTTCAACACGGAGAACAACCCTTATTATACCTTCATATCTCTCTTTTTTTATAATTTTCTAGTATAGGTCATAGGAATCAATCACTTCACTTGTATCACTTGTAGTCCCGTTGATCTTTGATTTACTTGGGCGCCAGTAACATCTCCATTAGGCAGGAGGGCCCTAGGGGTTTCTGGTGAGGCCTTGCCCTTCTCTCCAGTTGCAAAAAAAAAAAAAAAAAATAGGAATCAATATAGAGGCAAAATAATTTCCTAATATATTTACTATATATAATATATTAGGTTACATTTCCATACTGTAGCTCAGTACTGTGTTTTTTTAACCATAGCCAGTAGTGATCAGGTGTTATTCCTGGCTTAGGGATCACTCCTGTGGTACTGGCGACCATATACAGTGCTAGGGATCAAATCCAGATCTACCATATACAAGGCAGGCAGTTAATCCACTGTAACATCTCTCCAGCCCCCTATAGCTATATATTTCTTAAACTTATTTTGATACATTTCTAAAATATTTTGATTAGAAGTCAGCCAACTTTGTTGGACTATGATTAAATTATTTGAATCCAGTTGTAGACTAATGATTTCTTAGCCAGGAGTGATTTTAGCTTCCCTCTCCCCCAACCCCATGGAATTAAACATTCCATTGGCATTTTTTGAAGATATTGGAATTATTTGGAGATTTGTTTGGTTGTTATAACTCTGCAGATCATATTAGAATTTAGTGGGATACAGTGTAAGGTGCTGCTAAACACCCAGCAGTCCCCTTTAATGAGGTATTATCCAGCCCCAAAAGTTAATAATACTGACATAAGAAATCCTGCAGTAATTTGCTGCTATGTAGATGAATCTAGAGAGTGTTGTGTTGAATGAAATTAGTCAGAGAGGGATATATATATATATATATATATATATATATAAAGAAACATAGTAGGGGAATAACAAATGGCCAAATAATAGGAACAAAAAACATGGAAACTGTGGAGCCAGAGTGGTAGTACAGTGAGTGAGTCTGTCACTTGCCTTGCATGCATCTGACCTGGGTTTGATCCCTTAGCATCCCATGTGGTCCCCCGAGCACTGCCAGGAGTAATTCCTGAGTGTAGATCCAGGAGTAACTCCTGAACATTGCCAAATGTATCCCAAAAGAAAAAGAAAATGAGAACTGGTATCAATAGGAAGCTTCTTACTGGAGGAGCTTGAAGGTATGATAGGAAAGGGAACACTGAAGTGTTATGCGACATACCTTATCAGTAACAGTATTGTAAAACAGAGAGCCTGAAAGAAAAGGGGAGGAAAAGATGTCTGCTACGTAGGCAGACAGTGGGGGTGGAAGGGAAACTGGGAACATTGTTGGAGGGAAGTGGATGATTGGGAGAGGATAGGTGTTAGAACATTGCGCATCTGAAACTCAATTATGAATAACTTAATAATTCATAGTAACTAAATAAAAAGTTTAAAAATTATTTCCTGCTGTAGTTTATCTTTGCCTTTAATGTAGCTCTAGAATAAGTGGTAGCTGTTAAGTGCCACTACCACTTTTTATTACAGTCTTATAATCAGTATAGTTGGGGCAGTCCACTGTCCTACACCCAGCAGGATATAATGAGTTACTAATATAGTCAAAGATTTCTTGCAGGAAAATTATGTTAATATTATCAGAAGTAATACTTTTGTAGACAAGTGATTAACAAATGACTTTGTGCCTCAGTTTCAGTTTAGTCTATTTCTAATTGTAATAGAATTAAATAATATTTGAAATGTGTATCTGGTCAATGGATAATTATGTAACCAGGTACTACTGTAGCATGATACCTTAATTTTATACAAGAGTAAGTTTTATTGAGATTTTCCCAGAGTCTGTTTTCTTCAAATGTATTTTTATAGAAAACAGTTTCTAGTAATTTAATAGATATTTGCATAAACATAAAATACTTTGTTTTCTTTGAAACCGAAAACTGCTACTCCTCTTTTTCCTTTTTTCAAAACAGTTTAAGTAGAAACAATTTTGATTATCATAAAAATTATTCTGCTAAAGTATTTATTTTGATTGTTTTCCTTCAGGGCTTTTCCTTCAGTAAGACTTAAAATCTGGCATTAAATGCAGGCTCTTAGTAGTCTAAAGCATTCCCTGATTGCCTTAGATAATTTTTTTTAAGTATTAGTGAATTTTATAATATGAATTGTTCATATTAAAATCACATACTGAAGAGTATTAAAAAACATTGAGATGTATGCACTGGTATCATGTGTTAATGTAATTTTTCTTTTGTTTTTACAGCTTCCAAAGGCCATTGTTAGTCCTTGTTGACAGAAACATAGATTTGGCAACTCCTTTACACCACACTTGGACTTATCAAGCCTTGGTGCATGATGTACTGGTAAGAGACTAATTATACCACTTACTGCTAAATCCCAATGCCATCAATTTGCTCAAGTGGGCACCAGTAACATCTCCATTGTGAGACTTGTTACTGCTAAAATGTAATATTCAGTGGTCTTAGTTTAAAAGTAAGATCATGGCTACCAAAATACAGAAGAAAGTGATAGAACTGAGAAATATAGTGAGGGCAGAGAACTAGTACAGCAGATAGGATGCTGGCCTTGCATCCAATCAACCTGGGTTTGATCCCTGGCACAAAAAATAAAAAAGATAAAAAAGTCAAGAAAGTGATGGAATTTGGTGTCACTGAAAGTTATGGTAGAGGATAGTGATGCATTGATGTTAATGATACTAATTTACTATCTTTACATAGTATAAAACAAATCAGTGATATTTTGGGCAATGATGGCAGTGAAAAGGAAGGAGGAAAATAGAGTATTTTTTTATACAGGTCCAATTTCCAGATGAATACTCAATTTCTTTTTTTTTTTTTTTTTTGCTTTTTGGGTCATACCTGGCAATGCACAGGGGTTACTCCTGGCTCTGCACTCAGGAATCACCCCTGGCAGTGCTCAGAGGACCATATGGGATGCTGGGAATCATACCCGGGTTGGCCGCATGCAAGGCAAACGCCCTACCTGCTGTGCTGTCACTCCAGCCCCTGAATACTCAATTTCTGTAGAAGAAAGACACTGTGTAATGGGGCCAGAATAGTTTCTACTTAGTAGAAAAGTTGATATGAAAAATAGAGGACATGAACTCCAATTGTTCTATGACAAGCATTCTGCTAACTCCTAGTCCAGGGCTGTAGAGATAATAGTATATGATATTATCATTGCAAAGATTACCTGAAACATTACATATAAAGGAAATGGAAGATTGTGGCTTAATTGTTTTGTTTTTTATGTTTCTACATCCTTTTTATTGAAAGCCATAGTAAATTCTAGGGATGAGATGCAAATAAAGTTCTTGGTTTTTCAACAGAGTAATAGGAAACTCCCTGGTAAATACTGATATATTTATGCTTGCATCCTTTCAATAAAGTAAGCATAAGAAGTCCATTTAATTGATTGAGGGCACATTCTGTATATTAGTCACTTTTTTTAACACTAACTTGAGATCTATAACCTGATCACTGGGTTCATTTTTTTTTTAATATTTCCCTAAATCAGATTTCAGGATTATTGATGTTGATTAATGGTTCTAAATTCTTCACTTTCCCATCATTCTCAGCTCTATGATGAGTTTCAAGGTAGTCGACAAGAATTAGGTAAAGAGGATAAGAATAATCAAAGGCGGGGCTGGAGCAATAGTACAGTGGGTAGGGTGTTTGCCTTGCATGCAGCGGACCCAGATTCGATTCCCAGCATCCCATATGGTCCTCTGAGCACTGCCAGGGGTGATTCCTGAGTGCAGAGCCAGGAATAACCCCTGTGCATTGCCAGGTGTGACCCCCCCCAAAAAAAAAGAATACTCAAAGGCACCCCTGAATTAAACCCTGAATCTAGAAATCTGGGTTTTTTTGTTTTTGTTTTTGGGTTTTTTTTTTGGCTTTTTGGGTCACACCAGGCAATGCACAGGGGTTACTCCTGGCTCTGCACTCAGAAATTACCCTTGGCAGTGCTCAGGAAACCATATGGGATGCTGGGATTCAAACTCGGGTTGGCCTCGTGCAAGGCAAACACCCTACCTGCTGTGCTATCGCTTCAGCCCCTAGAAATCTGGTTTTATGAGTGTTGAAAAAGAATCTAGAGAAGAGAAAACATTTCAGCCACTCTTTGACTACTGTTCTTTGACATATGTAACCATATAATAAACTGAATGGATGAAAGTCATTCTTCATGAAACTTAGATTCTCATAGAGATATAGGCAATAAACATAATTTATAATAAGAAGATAAAGTAGACTATGGTGAACAGGTTTTCAGTCTTAAGGACAAAGAGACAATTGAAGAAAGGCCAAAAGGAGATAAAGTAGTAAAAAAATATGGTATTAAGGACAATAGCATTCCAAGCAGAAGGGTGCCTGATGTGTTTAGAAAATGATAGCCAATGTTGCTAGTCAGATGAGGCAGGGGAGGAGTAGAAGGACGTAAAATTAAATAGGTCACAAGAAGTTATATAGAATAAGGATGTTACATAAAAATGTTGACTTAATTTTGGAGAAAATTGAAGCCACAAGAAGTTTTTGAGTGAGAGTAATGCTTAAATACATTATAAAAATATCAGTTCAAACCATGTTAAAGACAGACTATTTGATGGGGTATAGAAATAAGGTCACTTATAAGAGAGGTCACTTATACGGTGATTGCAGTTAGCAAGAAATTAAGGTATCTAGTATAAGAACGAAAATGGTAGGGATTGCGATAATTATTGGGGAAAAAGTATGCAGATTGCAAGTGAATTGAATATGTGCACTTAAAATAGATGTCAGGGACTGGAGTGATAATACACTACGTAGAGTGCTAGCCTTGCACTCAGCCAATCCAGGTTTAATCCTGGTACCCTATATGGTCACCTGATCCTGCCAGCAGTGATCTCTGAGTTCAGAGCCAAGGGCAAGCCCTGGATATGGCCCTGAAATAAAAAAAAGAGGTCAGTAATGACTCCAAGATATGGATTTCTTCGTTGAGTTGGGAAAGAAATGGAAGGAGCACCTTTTGTAGTGCAAGGAGAAATTAAATACTGGGTTTTGGACATTTTTTAATATGAGGTCCTTATTAAAATAAAGAGCTGGAGAGGGAATTCAGTATGTAAGGCTTATACTCTTGTAAGACTTGTCCTTGTATGTGGCCAACAGAGTTTCAGTTTCTAGCACCATATATGACACCCAAGTCTTGCCAGGAGAGATCTCTAAGCACAGAACTAGGAGCAAGCTCTCAGCGTTGGTGGGTCTGGCCTCAAAAACAAACAAAAAAATTCAGTGTAGATAATAAGCAGTTTCCATACAGGGATATATATGAATCTGGAGTTTAAGAGAAAATTTGGTCTACAGTCTACCAGAGTAAATTAGACATCTTCTATGCATAAATGATATTTAAAGCCAAGGCTAAGATGAACTCTTCAAGGTAATGAATGTAGCTTAAAAAAAAAACAGAGAGAGAGAGAGATTTTTAACACTTAGCGCATAGGGAGATACATAAGAATGTACAATGTAGTGTGGAAGAAGCAGCCAGTGAAGTATGAGAACTAGATCTGTATTGTTTTTGAAGCCAGTGAACTTAGTGTTTCAAAGACAGACCAAGAATCAGCTTGGACAAATGCTGAGAAGTAAGTCACAATTGAATATGGCATTGTCAAGGTTTTTAAAGATCTTGATAGCATCAGCTTTAGTTTAAAGAGGATTTAAGTGAGATTGGTGAGAAAAGTCTAGAAAAGTGACTATAGATACACCTTAAGAGTTTTTTTGCTGTATAGGAAAACTAAGAAAATTAATGATTGCTGGAAGGGAACCTGAGATCAGAAAAAAGATTTTTAAAGGAGAGAAATTACAGCATATGTGTGTACCATTGGAATTGAACAAAACAAATGATTTATAAGGTAAGTTTCTGCAGGTCTGTCTGTGGAAGCATTAGTGAGGAGAATGATTGGTTGTCCCAACCTTGGCATTATGAGTGGACATTTTAGACCAACTAATTTCTTTGTTGTGGAAATTTATCCTCTGCAGCATAGAGTGTTTTATAGTGCTCTGGTCTCTGCCCTCAAATGCTAGTAGCTCGCTCTTCCTCACTTATTATAACCAAAATGTCTTTATATGTTGTCAAAATATATCTAGGAAGTGGAGAAGAGCAAACTGATTGAAAATTACTGGGGAAGTTTTAGCAAAGAGGACAAGTAAAACGGTCTGGGAGTAGTGAGAAAGATGTGGGATAGGAAGAATCTCAGGCATCACCTGCGAAGGCTACAGAGAGTAGCTATAGTTCAATCATAGCAAAATACTTCAGGGGAAATTTTGAGTAGCTTATTAGAATAGGAGATTTTGCAGATGACTGTGTTCCAGTGGGTATTACAGATGAGTTTGTAGGGTAGAAACATAAGACAAGATCAGAAGGAGAGTAATGTAATGGAAAGTCATGAGAGTGAAGTGCATGTAAATTGTTTTGATAGTCTCAATTTAGATTTGGTTGGTCCTGACTGGGTTTTTATAAGAACACAGAGAATCACCTCTTTACTCTTGCCATAGGTGTGTTTGAACTCTGTAGAGCACTGAAATGCTGAGAAGCTCTCTAATTCCTATACTTGAAAAGTTCCTTGGGGCGTGGGGGGTGGGAGGTGCTCTGGCGTACAAAGGAGGCTCACATGCAGGGTGTGATTACATTATGCTTTGAGGACAGGAAATAATTTGTTATGTACAAGTAATTGCTTTATTAAGAGTTCACGGGGCTGGAGCGATAGCACAGCGGGTAGGGCGTTTGCCTTGCACGCGGCCGACCCGGGTTCGAATCCCAGCATCCCATATGGTCCCCTGAGCACCACCAGGAGTAGTTCCTGAGTGTAGAACCAGGAGTAACCCCTGTGCATCGCCGGGTGTGACCCAAAAAGCAAAAAAAAAAAAAAAGAGTTCCCATTGTCAGAGGAGAAAATTGGGTAACAATTTAGGGCAAAGATTCCCCAGACCAAGCTAATAATGGTCCTGAGGTTTTCACTGTTCTAGGTGAAATAAGGATTAAAGTGTTCATGAGTGTTCATGACTTGCCTTCATAGTAATGAGTGTTCATGACTTGCCTTCATAGTAATTTTTAGCTTCTTAATCTTTGAAGTTAGATTATCCTTTTATAAAAATACAGGATAGGTAAAATTAAATGAAGGTATAGTTTTTTGGTTTTTTTTTCTGAGAGGTAGTGGGTGGGATGGTTCTAATTTATATCACCAAATGTAAAGTTGATAATCTTAGGTCTCCTAAAAATTATAACATAATTTTAAAATAAATAATAAATAAAATTAAATTAATATTGCTAAATTGAATTAATAAATAAGATTATAAATAAATTATGGAAATTATAACATGCCACTTTTTGACTGCTAAAACTGTCTATTTGGGGGCTAGGGGAATGGCCCAAATATCTGAAGAGCATGTACTGCATGAGGGAACCCCAGGTACAGTCCCTGGTACCACCTGGTGCCCTACGCACTAGCAGGGACTAGCTCAACTAGTGAGCCAGGAGTAGCTCCAAAACACCATTGGGTGTGACCCCAAAACAAAGCAAAATTTAAAACAGCTGCTTTTTAAAAAAAAATTTTTAATGAATCACCATGATGATCACAGTTACAGACTTACAGATTTTCGTGCTCACATTTCAGTCATACAGTGATCGAGTACCCAACTCTTCACCAGTGTCCATTCACCACCAATGTTCCAAATACCCCGCCCACCATCCGCACCCCACTCACCCCCAGTCCCCCCCATTCCCCCACAGCCTCTGGCAGGCACATTCCCTTTTATTCTCTCTCTTCTTTAGGGTGTTGTGGTTTGCAATGCAGGTATTAAGTGGCCATCATGTTTAGTCTATAGTCTACTTTCAACACACATCTCCCATCCCGAGCAGGCCCTCCAAGCATCCTTCACTTGGTGGTCCCTTCTCTATCTGAGCTGCCTTTTCCCCCAGCACATGAGGCCAGCTTCCAAACCATGGAGCAATCCTCCTGGTCCTTGTCTCTACTATCATTGGGTGTTAGTTTTCCATTCAAACAGCTGCTTTTAAGACTTGTTCGATGAAATTTTTTTTTCACCTAAGCTTTAAAAATGCTTGTAATTATACCCTTTATCTCCACAAGGTGGAGTAAAAGTCCTAGAGAAGAACTTTTTTTTTTTTGCTTTTTATTGGGTCACACCCGGCAATGCTCAGGGGTTACTCCTGGCTCTGCACTCAGGAATTTCTTGGGGGACCATATGGGATGCTGGAAATCGAACCCAGGTCTGCCTCGTGCAAGGCAAACGCCCTACCCGCTGTGCTATCTATCCAGCCCCATAGAGAGGAACTATTAACTTGGGTTTGCAGCTTGCTTTTTATGTAACTATCTTTCATGAAAATCTAGAACATAAGCGGATCTTGGAAGCAGCTATGAAAATTATTTGTGTTAGAAAGATGATTGTTGTCCTTTAACATGGAAAATATATTGTCAGTGAAAAAACTTTGTAGTGCTCCTTTCTTTTTATTTGGTGGGGATGGGGACACGACACCTGGCAGTGCTCAGGGCTTACTCCTGACTCTGTACTCAGGCATCACTCCTGGTGGGTCTCAGGGTACCATATGTGGTGTAAGGGATTGAACCCAGATCAGCCACATGCAAGGCTGTGCCCTATCCACTATACTATAGCTCCAACTCTTGCCCCCCCCTTTATTGTTTTTTGGCTTTTTGAGTCACACTCAGTGATGCACAGGGGTTATCCCTGGCTCTGCACTCAGGAATTACTCCTGGTGGTGCTGGAGTACCATGTGGGATGCCAGGAATTGAACCCACGTCAGCCGCATACAAGGAAAACTCCCTCCCCGCTGTACTATCGCTCCAACCCCCTGCCCCTTTCTTTTAATCAGGATAAAGCAAAATTAGCAATTATAGTTATGATTTATTTGTGTTATATCTTGGTTATCAGAAATGTAGATTTGAGTGTTCAAATATATTGAGTAGCAATCTTAAGCAAAGGAGTGAGGGAGCATTGTTTTGTTTGAATATCTTGTCTGTTTTTTTTTTTTTAAATCTTGATGTACTTTATTTTGCCTCTGATACTCATTTTTTTTAAATACTAAATAAGAATTTCTGCTAAATGTACATAGGGATAAGAAAATCTTCTTACCCCTTCAAAAAAGAAGTTGTTTCAAAGTAATATATTTAAAAGATTATTAGAAATTGCTAGAAGTATTTTCTTGAAAATGACTGATCTAGTGGATTCCTAAGGTGTAGTTTGAACTTTGAAGGTGGATGCTTTGAAATCAAGGTTAACAAAGCCTTCTGTGAAAAAAAAAAGCAGCGGGTAGGGCGTTTGCCTTGCACACGGCCGACCCGGGTTCGATCCCCGGCATCCCATATGGTCCCCCAAGCACCGCCAGGAGTAATTCCTGAGTGCAGAGCCAGGAGTAACCCCTGTGCATCGCTGGGTGTGACCCAAAAAGAAAAAAAAAACACACAAAAAAAAACAAAGCCTTCTGTGGTACTGGGGATGTGGCTCAGTAGTAGTAAGAATAAAATGGCAATTTTTAAGTAGGTAGAGGGGCTGGAGAGATAGTACAGTGGTTAGGTGCTTGCCTTGCAAATGGCCAAAAAGGGTTTGATCCCCAGCACTACGTATGGTCCCCCTATTACCACCAGGAGTGATTACTGAGTACAGAGCCAGGAGTAACCTGAGCACTGCTGTGCATGACCCAAGACCAGAAAACACCCTGCCCCAAAAAAATACAAGTGGAAAAGAAGAATTTTTCAGAATATGGTGCCAGGAAGTGATCCTGGGCTCCCCCTTTGAGCCATCTCCCTGGCCCTTTTCTTGCCATTTTTTGGTTGAAAGAATTCAGTTATTTTCCTCAAAAAATTTCTACATTTTTACATATGGTTGTATTTTGAGGATTCAATTTAACATGTTTACCTAGCCCTAGTATTTTCTGTAAACTAGTAGATCTGGAGAAAGGTTTGATTTAGCACAATTGTTAGCCAAAATAAAATTACTTTCATCTTGTTTTTTCCTGAGTGAATATAAATTTTAGTTCTGCATAAATGTGTATTACATAAATTATCCAAAGATAATTTTGTTAACATTAGCTTTTCTGGCTTTATTGATCTTTTTATGAAAGAACAGAAGGAAAATAAGACTGCTAAGACTGAAGACTTGCTTACTTTTTTTTTTTTTAAGCACTTCCCAATGAAGTTTGTGCCTAATGATTTGGGGTACCGTTGTCCAGCCTCTGAGTCAGGAAAATGTGAACTTATGTACTGTAGAACTAGATTACACTTTGCCATATTGAAACCAGCTCTGTTGTATTTATTTGTTGGGTAAATGATTGGTTTCTGTAACATGACTGAGTACAGCACAAAATGTTCCATTTCTCTGTTTTCAAGATTGAAATTTTCCTTATTTGCCTGGTTATTATGCAAACAGTGGAGATGTTCTTGACACTATTGTTTCGTAAAGTTCTTAACTTTTGTTCTTTCACCATTTTGTGTTTTCTTTTAAGTATTCTGTCAATACTTTCTGTATTCACAATATTCTGTCAGTCATATGCTGTCCTATTTTTGAAGTAGTAATTTTCTACTTCTAATTTGAATGAGCTATGTCATAATCATGGAAATACATAACTTCACTAGACTTCTTAGTTGTTTTTTTTTTTTTTTATAATTTGGGCCCAGGACTTACTCCTGGCTCTGCACTCAGAGACCACTCCTGGTGAGCTCAGGGGGCCATATGCAGTGTCAGGGATCAAACTTGGGTCAGCTGTGTGTAAGGCAAATACCCTATCTGCTGTATTATCATGCCATCCCCTTCAGTATACTTTATAATTAATGAATATTAACTACTTTAAAGTATTTTTCTTCTTCAGTATCCTTGTGTTGTTTTCTTTTGTGTATGTGGTGCCAGGAATCAGACCCAGGTTCTCATACAGACAGACAGGAATGTACTTTTATTTTTTTAAATTTTTTTTATAATAGAATCACTGTGATGTACAGTAACAGACTTATGAACTTTTGTGTTTGCATTTCACGCATACAGTGATCGTTTACCCATCCCTCCACCAGTGCCCATTCACCTCCACCAATGATCCCGGTATCCCTCTCACCACCCGCACCCCATCCCCCATCACCCCTCCCTGCCTCTGCGGCAGGGCATTCCCTTTAGTTCTCTTGAGACTGAACTACATCCTCAGTCCCTCAGTTTTTTGTTGGGGAGGGCACAACAGCATTGATTGGGGGTTACTCCTGGCTTTGTGCTCAGGGATCATGCCTGGCAGTGCTCTAGGATAGTAAGCAGTGCCAAACATTGAACATCAGCTACATGCAGGGCACCTGCCTTACCCACTGTATAGACCCCTGTCCAGGATTCTTCCTGCTGCCTCTCCCTCTCATGATTCTTAAGAGACTCCTTTGATGTTGCTGTTAACATTTTTTTATTGTTTTAAAGAGTTTTCAACTTTATGCTAAGTTTACTTTGTTCCTATATCGAGTATTTGTTGTGCAAATGAGGTTGAGATACGGGAATGGGGAAGAGGATTTAATTTGGATGGCTGTCCTGTGGTAACAGACTAGTGGAAAGATTTAAAATTAACAGGCTAAAATATAATATTGTATCTTTCGGGAATAGTCATGTTACCTCCTGTGGCAGTTAGACATTTATGCACTTTGTTATATATATTTAGATATATATATAACATGTTATGCAGTTATATATTCTGCTTTGTTATGCCACAAGAGAAAGGGGCAAGGTAACAAGCTGTTATGAAGAGCTTGAGGGGCCATAGAGGTAGGACAACAGGTAAGGCATTTGCCTTACATGCACTGACCTCTGAATTCAATATCTGGTACCATATATGATCCCCTTGAGCACTATACTGTGTGGCCCCAAAACAAATAAGAATGTGAGAGTTACAGAGGATATGGCTTCTGTACCTAGACTTAATAGTAATGACCTTTTTTTAATAAAAAAGGATTATTGTCATATATAACTTGATAAAATATAGAAGTTATTATTTAAAAACTTGAACCTTAGAATGTTGATTGTATCACAGTCATATAATTTCACTTTTTATAAAGAGAGCCAAATATTGAGTACCATGAGGTAACTGTGTACATAAAGATATAATAAAAGCTTTTAAATGTACGTACTATTTAGTGACTAAAAGTAATATATAAAAATATGTACTCCCAGTCTTTAAAAGGATATGTGTAAGTTTTCTTACATGCAAAGATAATTTTTTGAAGGATAAATGGGACCCTTAATATGGTTTTTATATATTAACTTGAAATTTTAATTATATACAACTACTACTTCAATTAAAATACATTAAGTAAAAGTTCATTTGTAATGAGTTTGGAAGGTCTTAAATTTCAGATTTTTTTCTCCTTGGAAATACTAGCAAGGGCATTAAGAATTTATGTTTTATTCTTTCTTTGTTATAGACAATATTATGTTTCTTTGATTCATAAAATTATTTAAAGCAATAACTTTTCCTTAGGATTTCCACTTAAATAGAGTTAATTTGGAAGAATCCTCAGGGATGGAAAATTCTCCAGCTGGTGCAAGGCCAAAGAGGAAAAACAAGAAGTCTTATGATTTGACCCCTGTTGATAAGTTTTGGCAGAAACATAAAGGAAGGTAAGTAATAGTAAGAGATCAGTTGCCCCTTATAAAGATATGAAGATGTTATCTGACATAATGAATTTGACTTTTAAAAAATCAGAAATGTCGTGGCACTTCATCTGTACAGTTACATAGATCATGTATCTTATTGCTTGACTTCTTCAAATTCCTAGGATGTTTTCCTTCCTTCCTTCCTTCCTTCCTTCCTTCCTTCCTTCCTTCCTTTCTCTCTTTCTCTCTTTCTCTCTTTCTCTCTCTCTTTTTTTTTTTTACTGCATGCTCTAGGGATCTTTTCCCTTTACTAAGCTTCAAAATGTTTTAGTAAATTTTTTAGGTCATCTTTTTAAGTTTTGTTGCTATTACCATAGACCCTTTAGAAACTATTTATGCTTTTCATTACTTTTTTTTTAAATTTGGGGTGATAGCTCAATGGGCTAGAATGCATACTTTGATGTGGGAGCCATGGATTCAGTCCCTTGCACTACAGGTATGCCTCTCTTCCCCCCCAAAAAAAATGTATTTTGTCTTAAAGCAACATTTGGGCTGTGATTTTTTTTCCCTTTGTGTTTCACTTCATAGTTTTAGATATCTGAGAGGGATACTTAACCTTGAAAACCAGAGATTTATTCAAAGTACATTAGGAATAGTTGGAAAAATTGTGACTGGTCATTTGATTTATTATGGGCAAATACACCTATCCCATGCATTATGTCTCCTTAAAGTTTAGGGTACCTCATAAGCCAAATTACCATTTAAAGAGTTAAACTAGTAGTTTTATGGGCAAGAAATTATTCTAAACAAAGAAATCTTTCTTATGAGAGAAAAAAGATTTAGCTCACCAACAAATACTGGAACTATGTTCTCTATTTTAGTCTTGACTATTTTGTTACCTATTTTTATCCCTTTATAAATCGTCTGTATTCTTTATATGGTTAGAGTTTTACTTTTCCCTCACATATCAAAAAGAAGAAGTAGAATATAGAATTAGTCGATATACTTGGGTTTGGGGGCATGTTTGTCTTTTTTTCACTTACAGCTTTTTCTAACACTTGGCAAATCACATTGCTATAATAAATATTTTATTTTCTCTTCAAATAAAAGTTACTTCCTTCTGAGTATGGCAATTTTAAGGGCTATTATAATTGTATTTTGAGTACTATATTTCTCTTCTGTAGTATATATTTTCTTAAAGAATAATGAAGAATAAGAAATTTCATTGGCTTTATACTCAATAATTATTTCTTGCGGTGCTCAGGGGACATATAGGATGCCAGGGATTAAACCCAGGTTGGCTTTGTGCGAAGCAAACACCCTACTTGCTGTACTATCGCTCTGGCTCAGAATCCCTAGTCTTTTTTTTTTTTTTTTTTTTGCTTTTTGGGTCACACCTGGCGATGCACAGGGGTTACTCCTGGCTCTGCACTCAGGAATTACCCCTGGCAGTGCTCAGGGGACCATACGGGACGCTGGGATTCGAACCCGGGTTGGCCGCGTGCAAGGCAAACGCCCTACCCGCTGTGCTATCACTCCAGCCCCAGAATCCCTAGTCTTAACTAAATTAACTACTAATCATCATCACTGTAGTGAAGATTAAATGAGAGAATTAAAAAAAAGAGAGAGAGACCTAATTCTGATCCCCAGCATCCCATATGGTCCCCTGAGCACCACCAGGAGGAATTTCTGAGTAGATGGCCAGGAGTAACCCCCCTGCACCACTGGGTACAGCCCAAAACCAAGACAAAACCAAAAAAATAGTATAATATTTGTCATATAGTAATCATTCAGGAAATAGAAGTAGTTATTTTTCTCCATTAGCCTTGAAATCTGAAGACACTGGATATTGAAAGGATCATTTCATTCAACCAGCACAATTTATAGATGACACCAGGGTCCTGAGAGAACCTGCTGTCAAGACAGTTTCCGTCCATTGTAATTATGTGGAACAAATGCTTCTGTCTCCTCAGTGTAGTGCTGAGACCTCAAAACTGTGTTTTGTTTTGGGTTTTTTTGTCTGCATAAATTCTGCTGGAGCTCAGCTTAGTGCTCATATTTGCTTTATGAATGCAGATTGTATTCCTCAAAGTATTTTCAGGAATTGCTGTCATTTCTGTTAGTTTCCACTAGATGAAATGTGCTGACTTTTTGTCAAATGTAACCACGTTTCAGGGCTGAGGAAGGGGTAAAGGTTCCTCTTTCATTGCTGTTGACACCATCCTGTAGGGTAAAAAAAAAAATCCTCTCACCAACACTAATGCTATAAATGAAAAACGCACATTTCACAGGCAACATATTTTCTTTTTTTTCTTTTTTTTTTTTTTTTTTTTGCTTTTTGGGTCACACCTGGCGATGCACAGGGGTTACTCCTGGCTCTGTACTCAGGAATCACTCCTGGCGGTGCTCAGGGGACCATATGGGATGCTGGGATTTGAACCTGGGTCGGCCGCGTGCAAGGCAAACGCCCTACCCGCTGTGCTATCTCTCCAGCCCCGGCAACATATTTTCACTTAGATTTATTCAACTTTATTACTGTGTGACACTTTTTTCTACCTGAGCTACAAATCTATAAATTTGTGACATAACTAATTACTGACATAAAAAAAATTACTGCTAAACTGCACTCACTTGGAACAAAGAGCAGGTATTAGACAGAGTTGCCATCCATATTTCTTAAGGTTTATTTTATTTTATTTTATTTGGTTTGGGGGCCACACCTGACAATGCTTAATGCTTACTCCTAGCTCCGCATTCAGGAGTCACTCCTTATTGGAGCTCAGGGAACCATGTAGTGTTGAGATTGAACCCTGCTGGAAGTAATCTCCCCAGTCCCTCGGATGTGCGTTTAAGTAGTATTTATAACATAAATAATAATAAAAATCTGTAATTTTGTCTCTACCAAGTGTTCGTTTTATTGAAAATATATTCAGATCTTAATAGGCACATTTAAAATAGTAATCATTATATGTATTTTAAAATTCACACCAAAGATGCTTAGTTCCTTTTCTGTAATACTCTTTCAGTCCATTCCCAGAAGTTGCAGAATCAGTTCAACAAGAACTAGACTCTTACAGAGCACAGGAAGATGAAGTCAAACGACTTAAAAGCATTATGGTAAGTTTCTCTTTGTTTTCTTAGGGAATTTTAGGGAAGTAGGACAACTGAAGGAGGACAAGACACAGTTATTTTTTTCCCTCAAAACTAAAAATGAAAAATATTGCTTTAACAATAGCAAAAATATCTAAAACTCACATAGATATCTTTTGCGAAAAGGAATTTAGGATCTGGAAGACTACAACAGGTAAAGCCCTTGTCTGCATGTAGCTGACCCTAGGTAGTCTCTTGCAGCCCACATAGTCCCCTTAGCATCTTTAGGAGTGATCCATGAGCACAGAGCCAGCAGTAAGCTCAGAGCACCCCCGCCAAAAAAAACAAAAAGCAAAAAACTGAAGAAACAAAAAAATCCAAATAAGAGAACAAAAAGTTTTAAAGAATCATTTGAACATATGATTTGGGGGGGTCGGGGGACAGGCTTCACCGGTAGTGCTCAGGTCTTACTCCTGGTTCTGCTTTCAGAGATCACTCCTGGTGGGCTCAGGGGACCATATAAGGTGCCAGGGATTGTACCCAGGTTGGCCATATGCAAGGCAAATGCCCTATGATGACAAACTTTTCTATAACTGTTAAAATGCATATGCTTGCTCCTTAGAGAAAAAAGAATTATTCTGGGTGACCTTAACCTTCCCGTTTATCAGTACTCTTAAGTGTACGTTAATTGTGGGATTTTTTCAGTGTGAGGGATTGGACCTCACATAAAGGGCTTATTTTCTACCTCTGAATCACATACCTTCTCTGGAATATATTATATTTATGCTTGGGCTTGGGACTTTTTAGTAGACCTTGGTACCTTTTTTCCTTTCTAGGGACTAGAAGGAGAAGATGAAGGGGCCATAAGTATGCTTTCTGATAATACTGCTAAGCTAACTTCAGCTGTTAGGTAAGTAAGGACCCTGTTCTCTTTGAATTCTTTCATGGATAGATGTGAGAGGTTTAAACATTGATCAATATTTTAAGAGTAGGAAATAGTAACATCTTTAACTTTAAAGAACTAAATTACATGTATAATATGCTCAAGTTGATTTTAGTTTCCTGTTACATTGCAGAGCATTTGCTTTCACTTTATGTGATGTTGTGATGATGAAAATTTTTATCAAGAACATTACTGCTCTTTTCTTTTTGATACTTTTGAATGATACTCTAGAGAGGGCAGTGTATTTTAGAAATCTTAAATAAAATCTTATTTCCAATAATTGTTTCATTCTAAACCTCCGACTTTTGAAATCAAAATAAAATGGTAGAAATAATGAAGGGCCAGAGTGATAGTACAGCAGGTAGGATGGTTGCCTTTCACATGGCCAATCCAGGTTCGATCCCCAGCACCCCATATGTTTTGCTAAGACTACCAGGAGTAATCTCTTAGCGTAAAGCCAATAGTAAGCCCAAACAGCACCAGCGGGCCCCCAAAACAAAACAAATAAAACAGGTCGGAGTGATAGTATAGTAGATAGGGCATTTGCTGTGCACGCAGCCAATCTAGTTTAATCCCTGCACCCCCATTGTCCCCTGAGCCCTGCTAGGAGTGGCCCCTGAGCGAGGAGTCAGGAATAAGCCCAGAGCACAGACAGGTGTGGCCCCAAAACAAAAATAAATAATTAACGATAATGTGGTAGGCATATTGTTTTAAATTTTAAAAAATTTTTACTTTTTTTAAAAGGTAAATACAATATATTTGCAAGCCAAGGGTTAAATTTAATAAATAAAAGCCTGGGAGGTTAAATTTAGTTAATAAAGAGTTTAAGACAATGACATCATTGTCATTTTGCCACTGATTTGCTGTTCTTAGTTTTCTCAGAGTAAACACCCAGGTGTGGGTTTTATTGGTTTTGTTGTTAGAAATTTTAATGGTTACTTTTCATTTTTTGTTATAGTTCTTTGCCAGAACTCCTTGAAAAAAAAAGGCTTATTGATCTCCATACAAATGTTGCCACTGCTGTTTTAGAACATATAAAGGTAAATTTCACTTTCCCCTCAAAATAGAACTTGTATTCATGTGTTATGCTTTTTTAAATACTTAAATGTTCATTTTCTTAGTCCTCATGATATAACATGAAATGCAATTATTAAGGATGACATTATTAATTTTTTTGTTTTTACAAATGAGGAAACTAGAATCTTGAAAATTAGTGATTTTTCCCAAGGTCATACATCTAGTATCTAGTCATTAATACAAATTTTGGTGTTCAAGAGAAATATAGTGGGTAAGATTCCTGCTAGGAATGATCCCTGAGCATAGCCACATGTGGTCTCAAAAAAAATTTCTTTTCATAGTAATACAGAACTAGACATCCCTTTCAAATAATCCCATCTAAAAACCCATTAATCCTTTTGATTATATAATTTAGTTCTGGACTTTTTGGTTTTAATTTTTAAATTCTATCTTATTAAAGTACTGTGATGACAAAGTTATTCATAGATGAGTTTTAGATATACAGTGTTCACCAACAATCCCACCACCAGTGTGGATTTTTAATTTTAAATAAGTCTATTAACATTAATAAAAACTTACTATCCTTTTTTAGAGCTCTTGAGTATGTTCTCTCTCCCTCTTCTTTCTCTCTCCCTCTCTCTCTTTTTCTCTTTTTTTTTCTCCTCCCCCCCACCTCTCCTTCTTTCTCTCTCATTATCTCCTATGGGAATATATGTATAGCCCGGTAAAATACATTCAACAGAGAATTTGCGTACAAGAATAAATATGAAAAGTATGAATGTAAAATGAAAAGTTAGGCAAAAATTTGTTGCACTGAAATATAAACTATGATTATGTAGTTAAGTATTTCATTTATTAATATATTTTTGAGTAATTACATGTCAAATGGTAGTCTTAGATTCATATGTACAGTTGAAGAAAAGTGTCAAGAAATTGGAAAACAGATTCTAAGCAATTAATAGTTTGTGTACTTTGTGATTTAAGATGTTCTGTGAATTTTCTTTAGCAATAGTACAGCGGGTAGGGCGTTTGCTTTGCACGAGGCCAACCCGGGTTTGATTCCTGCATCCCTCTTGGAGAGCCCGGCAAGTATCCCAAGATACTACCAAGAGTATCCTGCCCGCACAGCAGAGCCTGGCAAGCTACCCATGG
This sequence comes from Sorex araneus, assembly GCF_027595985.1. Taxonomy (NCBI): domain Eukaryota; kingdom Metazoa; phylum Chordata; class Mammalia; order Eulipotyphla; family Soricidae; genus Sorex; species Sorex araneus. The sequence goes on along the minus strand of NC_073304.1, from coordinate 66,686,346 downwards.
CGTATTCAATATGCCAAAAACAATAACAAGTCTCATGATAGAGATGTTACTGGCGCCCGCTCGAGAAAATTGATGAACAGGATAACAGTGCTACAGTGTTATATTTTTTTTTCCAATTCTTTAAACCATTTTTATTAAGGTATAAGGATTTAGATACTGTTAAGTGTACTTTTCATGCATATATCATTCAGTTTTTGAGATTGAAAATTTAGTTCTCACAGCTGTATAATCAGAAAAATGCCAGGCTCCATTCCTACTACCAAACTGAGTTATGTAACTCTTAGTTATACAGTAAGTAAATAATTATTATGTCTACGTAAAGTACATAATTTCTAAATATTTGCAAACATTCTTCCACTAGTTTATAAATACACTGAAGAGCAGAGATTAGAATTCTGCTTTGAGAAGACTGACTTATTTATTTAATTGTATTATATGTATTGTGGTAGATCCCGGGCTGGAGCGATAGCACAGTGGTTGGGCTTTCCCTTTCACTCGGCCAACCCGAGTTCGATTCCTCCGCCCCTCTCCGAGAGCCTGGCAAGCTACCAAGAGTATCAAGCCCGCGTGGCAGAGCCAGGCAAGCTACCCGTGAGTATTGGATATGCCAAAAACAGTAACAATAAGTCTCTCAATGAGAGACGTTACTGGTGCCCGCTCGAACAAATCGATGAACAACAGGATGACAGTGATATAGTGACAGTGGTAGACCCATGAAATTCTGCAGTAAACACAAAACTCTGTTTTCTTATAGTGACTGTAGACAAAATAAATAAATTAGAATCCTGGAATGCATGTCTGGCATAGACAGTGCTCTGAGTTTGATCCCCAAGATGACATGAGTCCCTACCACTGCTGGGTGACATCCTGGTGGCCCCCGGTCCTAATAAGAAGCCTCTCCCCCAAAGAAAGAGAGAACAGGATAAAGCTGACATGAAAATAAATACAATAAAATGTGAGTCAATGGAGAATGAGTAGGCTGGATGTTAGTTGATTTTATGTAAGTGTTTTTAAATAATCATTTTACTATTAAGGAAGATACCCTTTTCTAACATGATTTCAAGAAATTGTTATATAGGACATTCATTTGCAGAGGAAAAATAACACATCATTACTTGTTGGGTTATTTTAGGAAACTCAGTAAATATTAAGGTTTTTTTACATTTTATATAGACATATAAATATTTAATGTATTAAATATTTTTATATAAATTATCTATATTTAACAAATTACATATTCTAGAAGTTACTTTAGTAAAAGATTCCAGAGGGCAGCAGTGATAGTAGAGAGGATAAGGCCTTTCGTGGAGCCAGTCCGGCTCTATCCTTGGCATCCCATATAGTTCCCCCAAAACTGCCAGGAGTAATTCCGGAGTACTCTTACAGGAGTAAACCCTGAGCACCACTGGGTGTGTCCCTCCTCCCCACCAGAAGAGTGAAAGAGATTCCAATAGTATAGAAAAATGCAGTGTTTTCTCTTAAGAGTCTCATAATTAGGTACTGGTGGTGTCATAAGAACAGTGGCAGAGGGTGCTGGGCACATTAGTAGTGGTTACGTGCCACAGATCAAAACCAGGTTGGACACACACAAGACCTTACCCACTTGTACTCTCTTAACTCCTCACTTTGTGTACTTGGAAAACATTATGTAGGTCATTTTAGTCATAATTTTAATGTTTTTGTGTTTAAAAATCTATTACTAAGGTTATAATAATGTGAGTGTACAAACTTACTGCACCTTCACTCACCGCAATGTCATTAAATGTTTTTAGGAGGACTCAACTATAGGATAAGTTTGCATATTAAATAATTTTTTCTTATTCTAAAAAATGTAAGGCACCTTCCATAATAGCACTTACAACAGTATTCAAACAGTAAAATAAATACAATGGATAATTGCTGTACACTTTTAGTATACACATTTTCAAATGTCACTGTCACTGTCATACTGTTCATCGATTTGTTCAAGTGGACGCCAGTAACGTCTCTCATTGTGAAACTTGTTACTGTTTTTGGCATACCCAGTACACCACGGGTAGCTTGCCAGGCATTGCCGTGCGGGCACGATACTCTCGGTAGCTTGCCAGGCTCTCCGAGAGGGGCGGAGGAATCAAACATGAGTCAGCCGCATGAAAGGCGAATGCCTTACCGCTATGTTATCACTCCAGCCCTTTCAAATGTAGCTTTGAATTTTCTAGCAACCATGAATAAAAACACATGATTAAGTTAAAGAGGATTTCTTATTAGAAAGGAGGTATTTCTATTCTAAACAAAGTATTTTTATAATCATATTACAGAAGACATTTATATTGGGCCTTTCCTAGAGTGAATAATCCCTGTATCATTGTATCACTGTCATCCTATTGCGCATCACATTTGCTCCAGCGGGCACCAGTAATGTCTCCATTGTGAGACTTTTTGTTACTGTTTTTGGCATCTCAAATACACTATGGGTAGCTTGCCAGGCTCTGCTGTGTGGGCGGGATACTCTAAATTGGACTGGAGCGATAGCACAGCAGGTAGGGCATTTGCCATACATACACACAGCTGACCCGGGTTCAATTCCTCTGTCCCTCTCAGAGAGCCCGGCAAGCTACCGAGAGTATCCCACCCACATGGCAGAATCTGGCAAGCTACCCATGGCATATTCAATATGCCAAAAACAGTAACAAGTTTTACAGTGGAGATGTTACTTACTGGTACCCGCTCGAGCAAATCAATGAACAACAGGACAACAGTGCGACAGTGCATATATAATAAATTACTAATTATACTAAATATACTAAAATATATAATTTTTGCTTTTCTTGATTTTTTAAAAAATTGAAGTAATTATGGTTTATGCAACTCTATATATTTTAGCAGGTACAATTTCCTGTCTCTTTCAAATATATATCACCACCCAACAATTACAATCACCACTAGTATTCTCTTACCCCTCTGGTAACTTCTCTTCTGCAGTCTGAGTCTGCAGGTTTATTTCCACTTATTTGTTTCTTTGCTTTTCTCTATCCCACATATACGTGAGAGCATCTAATCATTGTCTTTCTTTTTCTCACTCATTTCACTTAGCACATTCCCTGACAACTTTATTCATGTTATTGCAAAAGGCAAGATTTCACTTTTTCTTGGTCACTGAGTCCATGAAAATATCCCTCTCCCCGTCATGCTCGATTGCTCTTGCTCTCACTCTCTTTTCCCCACTTTCTTGCTCTATGCTCGGGGTCACTCCTAGCAGGGCTTGGGGGATCATATGGGGTGCAAACCCAGGTTATCCACGTGCAAGGCAAGTGCCCTACCCACTGTACAATTGCATCAGCCCCTGTCTCTCCTTAATAGGTTCCTCACCCAGTGATCCTCAGACTGACAGTGCGGGCCTGATGGTGCAATGCTCAGGCCAGACGTGCTTGGGCCCAGCAGGGCCATTTTGTGCTGGGGCATCACACTTGCCAAGAGATGTGTTCCTGCCCTTTGAACTATCAGCCTAGCCTTCTTTAATGTATTGTATGGTTTCAGATTTAACATATATGCCTTCAATCCATTTTGACTTCATTTTTGTGCATAGTATGAAATATGATCTGGCTTCATTTTGCATGTATGGTATTTTACATGTGGCTATCCAGCACTATTTGTTGAAGAAACTTCTCTTTCTCCCTTTTACTTTCCTTTTGTGGAAGGTATGGGTGCGTTGGGCCATACATGGCTATGTTCAGGACTTGGTCTTGGCTCTTTGTTCAGGGATTACTTTTAGCAGTGCTCAGGGAAGCATATGTGACACCAGGGATTGAACCTGTATACAAGATAAGCACCTTAATCACTATATTACTTCTCTGGTCTTCCTTTCTCCCTTTTATAACAGCTGATAAATTAACTATCCATATGTGTTAGGATCTCAGTTCAATTGAAAGCACGAATATTGATCTTCATGTCTTTTTTAAAATACCAATATTATACTGTTTTGATTAACTTTTTACACTAAAACTGAAAAGAAGTTAGGGAATATGAATTTTTATTCTTTCTATTTTGTCTCAGAATTGCTTTGACCAGTCTTTCATGGTTCCATACAAATTTCAGTAACATTTGTTCTATTTCCTTGAGTAGTATTACTGGGATTTGATAAGGTTTGCATAAAATCTACCTAGTTCTTTGAATATGATTGTAATTTTTATTATGATTGTATAATGTTAATCTTTCCAGTCTATGAATACAGAATAACTTTTCATCTCATTGTTTTCTTTCTTTTTAGAATGATTTATAATTTTCAGTAACAAGTTTTTCCTTTCCTTTGTTAAATTGACCCTTTAAGTACTTTCTGGACCTCCAAGGATGCTCAAATAGTTCAGAGGCATGGCAGCCACTTCCATCCATCCATCAGCTTGGGCTTCATGATTTGTACTCAGGTCATCAGTGCTAGCCCAATGGTGTTCAGGGGGCCACGTGGTGCCCAATATTGAATTCAGAGCCTCACTTGGAACTATCTCTCCCCAGTCCTTAAGTTTTTTTAATAAAATTGTAAATGGAACTTTTTTTTCAAATTTTTTTTTCAAATTTATTGTCTACATATAGAAGGGCAACAGAATTTTGTGTTTATCGATCTGATAGCCATTCACTTTATTGTATTGGCTTATGAGTTCGTGTGTGTGTTTGTGTGTGTGTGTTTAGTGGCGTCTTTAGAACTTTCTCTGCAGAATATGTCATTTGCAAATAGTGACGTTTTCTTTTCCAGTTTGGGTCCTTTCTATTTCTTGTGTAATTGCTGTGGCTAGAAATTCCAATAGTGTGTTGAATTACAGTTTTGAGATGGACATTATTGTGCCTGGTGTTAAAAGGAAACTTGAGTTTTCCACTGTGAAATATAGTGATAACCATAGATTTATCATAGGTGGCTTTTGTAATGTTGCAATATATGTTTCTCTGTTCCCATTTCATTGAAGAAATTTGTTTTTGTTTGGGGGCCACAACCAGTGATGCTCAGGGGCTTCTCCTGGTTCCGCACTCAGGAATCACTCCTGACAGTGCTTGGGAGACCATATAAGATGGTGGGGATTGAACCCAAGTCAGCCATGTATAGGGCAAGTGCCTTTATCTGCTGTACTGCCACTCTCGTCCCATCACTGAAAATTTTTACAATTAACATTAAATCTTGTCAAAATCTTTCTCTGTGTCTATTGATTGGATCATGTTTGGGTTTTTTTTTCTTTAGTTGATGCGTTGTATTAATTTGTGGATGCTAAAGTATTTTTGCAAGTAGGAATGAATCCTACTTGATCACTGTCACTGTCATTGTCATCTCCTCACTCATCAATTTGCTCGAGAGCGGGCACCAGTAACGTCTCCATTGTGAGACTTGTTACTGTTTTTGGCATATTGAAAACTGCCACAGGTAGCTTGCCAGGTTCTGCCATGCGGGTGAGATACTCTCGGTAGCTTGCCGGGCTCTCAGAGAGGGGCAGAAGAATCGAACCCAGGTCGGCAGCGTGCAAGGCAAAACCGCTGTGCTATTGCTCCAGCCCCTTCCTTGATCGTGATTTTTAATTTAATATTTTCTTGAATTGGTTTGTCAAGGTTTTGTTGATGATTTTTAATGATACCGTACTTTTAATATCACAATCATGGAATTCAAATGGGAGTTTAAAAGATGATATAACATTAAAATGTATTCATGACAGGAATTTGTGGATGGGCATTTTGGGTCACAACTGGCAGTTCTCAGAGGTTACTTCCAGCTCTGTGCTCAGGATTACTCCCAACAATGCTGGGGGGCACCAGATGGGTGCCAGAGATTGAATCTGTGTCAACCACGTGCAAGGCGAGCATTTTACCCACTGTACTATCTTTCTGGCTCCCATGAGAACAATTTTATAAATATTCAAAATAAAGATCTAAATTTATAGCCTTTCAGTTATTTTTCTTTAATTATAGTATTTTCACTATCGAATGGAAATATGTCAAACTTGTGTGTATGTGGAAATATAGCACAGATCTTCCTGCATGCAAGGCATTTGCTTTACAACTGAACTACATCCCCACCTCAGGGTTTCACATTCATCATATTCTTCACCTGACATTGTTCTATCCTATCTTTGCACAGAAATGAAGCATTGGAGTGAGTTTCTTTCAAAATTTCTAAGTCTCTCTGACAAATGCTCCAGAATGAATATTTTTAGCCACCTATGTAGAAAGCTGTGGCAAATAATTTCATGTACTACCTGGTTTTGTGAAACATAATTTTTATATTGGTAAACCAATAAAATTTGCCAGTACAAGATGCAGCAAAATGAACACCTAAATAATTGAAAACTTATTGATGAAGTTGTCACAAAAGTGACAAACAGACATCACAGACTATTACAGCATTTTAAGAATGGAGGAACAGTTTAGCCAGATACAGCCTGAAAAATAGGAACAAAATATGTGAAGAGGAAAGAATCAGAAAGACTTTGTCATCAATCAGTCAGACTGAGGTGAGAAACGAAAATTTTTAACAAATAGTGAATAAGAATCCAAAAGTAATTGGTGCCTTTATCTAGAAGGAAAGTGGTAGGGAACCTACAATTGTAGGAAGAAAAAGGTAATTGTTTTTGGCTTATCTGACAAACTGTTCCAAGATAATGGATTTTCAAAAGGTAAACTATGTATATTGAACATTTCAGATGACTTTTAAGAGGTTTCCATTATGGTAAGGAGAATGACAAGGTTTTAAAAGTGCCTCTCTTTGTTGTTTTTCAACTCAGTAGGCTGTTGCCAATCCAAAGGAAAAACGTAACAGATTATGAATATATATGTGTCACTGTCACTGTCATCCCATTGCTCATCGATTTGTTCGAGCAGGCACCAGTAACGTCTCTCATTGAGAAACTTATTGTTACTGTCTTTGGCATATCCAGTATGAAAGGGTATCTTGCCTGGCTCTGCCACGCGGGCTCGATACTCTCGGTAGCTTGCCGGGCTCTCGGAGAGGGGCAGAGGAATCGAACTCAGGTTGGCTGAGTGAAAGGTGAAAGCCCAACCGCTGTGCTATCGCTCCAGCCCATATATGTGTATCTCTATATATTATTTAATACAGATGTTAAGACAGTACACAGACAAGTAGAAAACATAGACCACATTGATTACTGATAACTCTGAAAATTGGAGAAAAATGATAGAATTTTCAAAAGTCAGATTCTTCGTTCCTTTTTGTTTTGGTTTGGTTTTTGGTAGTGGGGGCCACACTCAGCAGTGTCAGGGCTTACTCCTGGCTCTGTGCTCAGAGATCACTCCAGGCAGGGATGGGGGGACCATTTGTGGTAGTATCGAGCATCGAAAATAGGTCAACACATGCAAGGCAAGTGCCCTACCTGCAGTGCTATTGCTCAGGCCCTCCAAAGAAAGAACAAAGCAGTTTTTGCAAAGTTTATAACTCTGAGTTTATATCCAGTAGATATAGTTTCTACTCCATGTAATCTTTAGCTTTCTGTAATACTTCCATATGTGTCTGTTCTTGTTATTGAACCTACCCAAAATTGATTTATTATGTTAGCCTTATTGTTTTGTTTCATATTTTTAATTTTGTCTATTATCCTTTTGTATTTTTCTTTACACTTATGCATAAAAATTTTGTTGTTGTTTGGGGGTCACATTTGAGCATTGCTCCAATCTTACTCCTGGCTTGGTACTCCAGAATCATTCCTGACAGAGATCAGGGGACCATTGGGGTGCTGGGGATCAAACCCAGGTCAGCTGTGTGCAAGGCAAGTGCCTTGCCCACTGTACTATCTCTCTGGGCCCTGAATTTTGAGCTTCATATTTTTTTCTTACTTTAATTAGTTGAGAAAGAACCTATAAGTTTTATGTCTCTGGCCAAAATAACCATTTGCCACATAAACATAAATTATGTGTGTTACCAAAATAACACATATGTACTAATTGACAAATATGCTTTCTTTCATAAAGCATATACAAAGGAAGCAATAAATTGAGGAATATATAATTTTCCCTACTCTTTTCTGTGGTGTTCATTGAAGTCTGACCTGGATTTGAATCTCATCTTTCTGCTACTACTACTCTGGTAACCTTGATAAATTCATGTCTGTATGTGTGTGTGTGTGTGTGTGTATTTCTCTATCTTTAAAATGGGGTTAGCAATTCCAAACTCAAAATATTATTTGGAGAACTAAATTAAATAGTCTAAGTTTATAGTTCTTTAACTCTGTTCTCTCGTACTGTTTTATAGGCACATTATACAGGTCACTTGTATCTATTTTATGTTTAGGATTCTGCAGAAGATTTGGTTTGAGAAAGAGGAGTCTAAGGTCCTCTGTTTAAAAAAATAAACACTTGAAAGTCTTAGTTGTAAGTACATTACACATAGTAAATACTGAACAGATAGTAATTCTTTTATGCATGTTACAAAATCTCTACTTCTTTCTCTCCTGCATGGAAAGAATAGTTCACAGAGAGCAGGTTTAAATGCTAAATTATTTTTATTTAACTCTTTATTGATGTATCATAGTTTCATGCCATACAATTCACCTATATTTAAAGTATACATTTTAGTGGTTTTTAGTATATCAAAGTTGTGCAACCACAATTTTATTTTAGAACATTTTAATCAAGTCCAAAAGAAACTCTATACCTTGGCCAGAGAGATAGGACATATGGTAGCAGCTTGCCTTGCATGTTCCTGACCCCATTTCAGTCCCCAACTTCAGGGACCCTGAGAACAAAGCCAGGCATAGCCCCACAAACACTGTAGGGTATGATCCCAAAAAATAAATTTATACCCATTAACAATCAAACTACTTGGTTTGGATTTTATTTTCATTGCTTTTTAGAAGTTAAAACGGGAATAAATTAATGCATCAGAAAAGCAAAATGAATCAAACATCTGTATCTACATAAATCTCCAAGCCACTATTTCATGGAGGTACAGACAGAAGATTCCATTCTGGCATTTAGTATAATTCATTTAGTAAATAGCTGTAAAGACTTGTGTCCTTACATTTTTTACTTCTGAAAGTTTATCTTCTGAAAGTTTATCTTCTATGACTTTCATAGATGACAACTTGAGCTATTTGTTTTCCTCTTAGCTTAGAAATTCAATGAATACTTTAATCAGTGGTTACTGTGAGCCAAATGTTATTAGATTCTTAGGGTTAAGTGATTATAATCAGGTATACTCTAAGGACTTCACAATTTTCAAAGGGTAGCATGTAAATGGAGGAGAGTAACATGTGTTATCTTAGTTGTTACAGAGAGGGAGTAATATTCTTCCAGTGAAGGAGATTGAATCAAGGGGGTGGGGGAAATAAAATGGAAAGGTTGAAAGAGTTGAAGAGAAAATGAACTTTGAAGAATGAGTAGAATTTCTTGGATGAAGTGATGGAGGAGGAATATTCTGAAAACTCTTCAGAGAATAACCCAAACTTTTAACATAAAAGTATTAATAATGTATACACAGTAGAAAGTCAGTGATTTTACGTTACCAGAGGAACTGAATTCAGGGAAAAAGATGAAATAGAAGAGGTTTGTTGAAGCAGATTGTGAGATTCTAAAACTCATTTTAACACTTTATCACATTCCTTCTTACATTCCTACTGTATTCTACAGATAAGTAGCCTTTTTCAATCTACCATTCATGTAGCCTAGTTCCCACTACTGTTATCTTAGTTGCCCAGTTTTTTCCTTTAACTTTTTTCCCACTACTTTGTTTCTCATACTCAGTCTCATGTTAATTATCTGATACTCATCTCTCCCTTTCCATTCCTCCAGTTACTAACATGGTGTTATTTCAATTTATTTTGTCTGTTTTTTTACATTTTCCCATTTCACTACTTCAGGTATCTCCTTTGATATTCAAAGAAGCTTTTTACACTAGCAAAATTTTGTCAAGGTTAGTAAATTTGAGGCTATGAAGGGTTATAAATTTTTAGTAAAGAAGATTTTTATATTCTCTATATATTGAGGTAAAATATGTTGAGTGAAAGTAAGGAACAAAACAGTATCACTATCATTTTGCATAAGAAAGCACAGGAATATCAAATATATATATATATGTATACACACACACACACATACACATACACACACTCTTTATTTGTTCATATGTACAGAGAGGAACAGAAATGATAGAAGAAGTGATCAAAGTAGCTATCTGTAGGACCAGGCAGAAATGGGCAAAAGATGATTGGATGAAGAGTGAGACTTCAAAATATACCTTTTGATATTGCTTCAGTTTTTAATCAAATATCCATTACTTAAAACTATGCTCTTGCCAAGCCACTGCAGCAGGGTGGGATTGAGTGAATCTTTATTTCCTCTTAGATGAAATCACTCCTTAGTGATTTGAATCTCCACTCTTATTATGCCCTTATATGATTCCTTTAATAAGTGAACTCTACCATACATCCAATCACTTTAAAATTCATTTCAAGGTCTGGAAATAGTTCAAGAGGTAGATGATGTGCCTAGCGTGTACAAAGTCCTGAGATTTATCTCTGGCATCTCATGATTCCAAGAGTACCATTGGGGTGGCCCTACTGTTCCCTGAGCACCTTCAGGGCCAAACACTGCACTCGTAGGTCACACCTCACCAGGAGTGACCCCTTTAAAAAACAAATTTTAAAAACTAATGTAGGATTCATCACTTCCTGTACAATGGTTAACTATTTCATTGCGGTTTCTTAGCATAGTATACTATTTGTCTTCCATGTCTATATTTTAATTTTTTATTATAGTTTTAAGCATTTGAATTTAATGAACAGTTTCTTGACCTACTTAGTTAACACCTTCAACAGAAAATGTTTCCTTCCTTCCCTCTCTTTATTTTCTTTTTTGGCATCGCAGTATACTTGTGGCTACTTGATAATGCTTATAATAAAAATTTCATTTACTTTGTAGGATCCTACTCGATTAATTTTATTTGTATAATTTTAATTGACATTTTAAATTGAAAAGGTATCATACCTTTTCCAAGTTCGACTTCTTTTCCATTATCTGAAATTTCAAGGTATTAAGTAGTAAAATTTATAAGGAAAAGCAAGTTTATTTTAAAATTGTTAAAAATAGATAGATGGTTTTCTGTCCAGTGAAGGTGAAAATATGTAAATTAGCACACTAAAAAGTAAAAGCATAACCACTTGACTTTCATTTGTAAGAAACATAGTGTGAGCTAAGTAAATCACGGCTCCTTAATAAAAAATGAGAATTTAGGGGCTGGAGAGATAGCACAGCGGGTAGGGCGTTTGCCTTGCACATGGCCGACCCGGGTTCAAATCCCAGTATCCCATATGGTCCCCTGAGCACAGCCAGGGGTAATTCCTGAGTGCAGAGCCAGGAGTAACCCCTGTGCGTTGCCAGGTGTGACCCAAAAAGCAAAAAAAAAAAAAAAAAAAAAAATGAGAATTTAAAAAATGCAAAATAAAGCCCCATAATGTGATTTTCATGGTAGTTAAAGGTACTTTACATTGCATGGTAATTAATAAGTGACTCATGTGTTTTTCACCTTCCTATTATGTAACATGCAGGGTTAATTTTGAGGTTATAAATCAAATGTGATATGATCTTATTATATTCCATGTATTATCATGAGCTGGAAATTTTTAAATGAATTCTATTAAAAATGAACATTTGCTTTTAAAATTTATCGTAGAAGATAGAAATGTGTAGTTGGGGTACTCTTAAGTATTTGTTCCTAAATTATTCTAACATTTATTTTGAAACAGGCAAGAAAATTGGATGTATATTTTGAATATGAAGAAAAAATAATGAGTAAAACTACTCTAGACAAATCTCTTCTAGATATTATATCAGACCCTGATGGTATGTACAATAAATTTAAAGTTAATTTAAATTTCATATCAAATAAATCTAGCATATTCAATTTAAATAAAATATGAATAGAAGTGTTATGAGCTATTTTAAATGTTTAGGGGTGTGTGTGTGTGTGTGTGTGTGTGTGTAGTAAATAATGCTTTTTTTTGGGGGGGTCACACCTGGCAATGCTCAGGGATTACCCCTGACCCTGCACTCAGGAATTTCTCCTCGTGGTGTTTGGGGGATCATGTGGGATGCCAGGGATTGAACCTGGGTAAGCTGCATACAATGCAAACACTGTACCCATTATACTATTGCACTGGTCCCAATGAAATAAAATAATTTTATTTAAAGAAACTCACTTATCCTCTTTCTGGATTCTCCAAAGTGGAATAAAAGCCTTAAATGTTTGGGGAATTCACTTTTAAAGAAACTCTGTAGTCAGTCCATTTATATTTATTTAAATAACTGTAAATTAACATTTCTTAAAACAACATAGAATATGTTATGTGTAGTTTCAATTAGAATAATCATAAAATCTATGTAGGGTTTTAACCTCTAAAATCCTCTTAAATTTATAGATTTGTTGAGCATTTCAAAATAGATTTTAATTCATATCTCAGTTCTATTCCAAAATGGAGTAAAATAATGAGTTTTTTACTTTATACTAAATTGGAAATTAATTTTCAGAATTTCTAATTATAATTAAAGAATTTTTTTACATTAAAAAATGTTGCTTACCATATGAACAAGTTAAATTTTTCTGATGCAAGCTTAGCATTTTAAAGCTGTTTCTACTTTTAAGTGAAATGATGTCAATTATATTTAAATCTATCACTTCTGATCTCTTAGTAAAGGTGAAGCAAATAAGGAAATAAATTTTAAAAAGCTATCAGAATTTTTTTTCCCTTTAGGAAACTTTTTTTTGTCTAAAGATATTAAGGAGGAAAAAGTGAGGTTAACATTCATGCAAAGTGGCAGTTTGATTCCACTTTCTCACAGAAAAAGGTGTTGGGACCTGTCCAGGATGAGAAGGGCACCCACATGTACAGTGAAGGAAGGTTGTTAATTAACATAAGGTTTTTGAACAAAACTTAAGGTAGTTGAACAAAACTTGGTGGAGCAAGGGGTTGAAATGTGGAAGCAGTTTTCAGACAAAGGATCAGCAGAGCTTATAAAAACTCAAAACAGGGCTAGATCAATAGCTCAGTGGGTAGGGCATTTGCCTTGCATGCAGCCAACCAGGGTTCGATTCTCAGCATCCCATATGGTCCCTTGAGCACTGCCGGGGGTAATTCCTGAGTGCAAAGCCAGGAGTAACCCCTATGCATCGTTGGTGTGACCCAAAAAGGAAAAATAAACAAACTCAAAACAGAGTGCCAGCATCAACACAGATGGGATGATAAGTATGGCCAGATATGTAGGCTTCAGAGCCCAGGGGTGTCAGAAGGCATCTACAGGGAACTGGCAACAGAGATAGAATATTTTACAGGCACTGATTAAATAAATAACCATATCAAATAATGTACTGGGAGTCAATGTTCCTGTTATCAGAGAAATAAGTTATAAATAACGAAAGGGAGAGAAGTAGAAACCCTAAAATGCTGAATTTGAATTGGTGATGCAGGTATGAACTTGGTTTTTTACTATATGTACATTAAATAGAGAAATATAAATATATAGACACATATACATAAAGCTAAGTACAAGTACAAATATGTTTTGGAAGTTTCTTAGTTCAGCCAAGCTATGCAGGACTAGTAGTAACTATGCCTCAATAGGAAAGAGTTTAGTTTGTAAATACTATTTCTTCAGGACTCAACTAGAGAAGTAATTTGATTCTAGGATTTATATAGAGGATGAAAGTATAAACTGAACTTAGAATTGTTGTGTTAGAAAGCCAAGAAAGTATTCATAATATGATGGGACATGACAATGTAGCCAGAAGTTAGCCTGAAGAGGCTTCCAGTGGTTAGATTTCACCGTTTGAGTGTTAAAACAAAGTTTTAACAATAAATTATAGCTCAGAATGAAGTAGGAAACTATGAGTCCATACACAAAGACTAAATACATTGTAATTGGACAAGATATTTACATACTTGGATTAATATTTTGCTAATTAATCTTTTATAATTAGTAATAATACTAATTACAAAGATAGAAAAACTAATTTTATAATGAAAAGGCCTGATAGATTTTGTAACTGACAATCATGTATCTTTAGAAATAAAACACTGATGGGGCTGGAGAGATAGCACAGAAGGTAGGGCCCTTGCCTTGCACGCAGCCGACCTGTGTTCAATTCCCAGCATCCCATATGGTCCCCTGAGCACAGTCAGGAGTAATTCCTGAGTGCATGAGCCAGGAGTAACCCCTGTGCATAGCCGGGTGTGACCCAAAAATAAAGCAAAACAAAAAAAGAAATAAAACACTGAAATACCACACAGGATGATACAGCCCTGTATGCTGTTTCATTTGGTTGGATTCCTGACAAAGTTCAGTAACCTAAATGTAATCAAGAAGAAACTATCTGACAAAACTTAAGTAAAAATAAGTAAGTAAGTAAGATAAAGATAAAAAAAATAAGTAAGATAAAGTCTATAAAAGAAACTACCTTGTAATTAAAAATATCAAGATAATGGGAAGTCAAGGAGAAAGGTTAAGGAACTATTTTAAACAGAAGACTAAAGAGACATAATGGTTAAATACACACGATTCTGAAATTAGTTCTTCTTCCACAAAGGATCTTAATAAAGAAAATTAGTACAATTAAAAATGGCATCTAAGAATTTAAGGTGGTAATTATGTCCCTTATAATTTCCTGATTTTAATGGGTCAACATCTTTCAACAACTTAAACAATGTTTCAGGAAGAAAAATATTTCAGGGTGGGGGGAACCTCTGAAATATATTTAAAAGTTTTCTCTAAATTAGATTAACTCAGTGAGGAAACACTGATTTTAAAATAGTCACAAGGCTGGAGAGGTTTAAAGTTTAAAGTACAGGGGTTTAAAGTTCTTGCCTTGTGTGCAGTCCAACTCAGTTCTATTCCTGGCACCGGGTATTCCCCCCCTGCACCTCTGGGAGTGACCTCCACACTGTCATGTATGGCCCAAACAGTGCCCACCCACCCCACCACCACCACAAAGAAAGAAATAGAATAGTCACAGCAGAAAAGAAGTATGTCCAAAGGAACCACAGTGTAGCTATACTCTTGAGTATTTTAGAGTGCTTGCCTTGTTAGTGCCCTGTGACTGCCTGGTCCCATATGTGCAAACACAATCCTGGCATTTCTAATGTTTGAGCCTGAAGGACAAATGTCAACGTTATCAATTATTTTGAAAGCAAATACGGAGATTCCTCTATATTCCATCCCTGTATATACCCAGGCATTTCATCTTCTTTCCGTGTTTGTATTTTGTAATTTGAATTTGGTTCCAGTAATCTAGATCAGTTCAATTAAGAGTTATATTTTTCTTGTCACATTTATATATGCCTTGAATTTTTATTTAGGTTTGTTCACTGTAAACATAACCAGAAGTATGCATGTTTTACTTAAAAATCTATTTTTCCCCCATGTAGCAGGAACTCCGGAAGATAAAATGAGGCTGTTTCTTATCTATTACATAAGCACACAGCAAGCACCTTCTGAGGTATGTCCTCTGTATTTCGGCTACTTAGGGAGACAGGGGTTGTGAGTATTTGTTTTAAAGTAGAAATAAAAATCACAGTGGTCAACTAGCTACTTCATTTCTTTCTTAAAAGTGATTTGGTAAGACTGGTTCTATTTAGTGCTCAGAGTTTAATCACAGTATTTATTGTCATAAAGAGAACTGTCCATTCATTGGCAGTATAACCACTTTTAAGTTGTTGGAATTTAAGTTGTTGGAATTTGAACTAAATTCAAGTGTTGAAAATTCTTACTTCTGAGTGGGGGACAGAGGATGAGTTCAGCTGGTTCAATATCCTGCACTACAAGGTCTCCTGAACAACACCAGGAGTGACCCTCGAGCAGTAAACTCATGGGACTTAGACAACTACAACTGTACTTACTCCTCAGAACATTTTGTAAAATCAATAATGAGAAAATTGATTTGAAAAGTATAGGACACTTGCCATTCAATAATGAATTTTGACCTCTATAGATGGGAATCCTCTGGACATGGAGAGTAGCATGTTGAGTGAAATGAGTCAGAAGTAGAGGGACACATATAGAATGACTGCATTCATTTGTGGGATATAAACATTTATATATGTTTTATATATATATAAAAACAGCATGAGACCAATATCCAAGATCAGGTAAAACAGGGGCCAGGGCTGGTCAGTGGTTGGAAACTTACCACAAGTGTGTGGGGGGCCAAGTTAGGAGAGAGAAGGGACCAGTATGACACTAATAGACATGATAACTCTGGACAAGAACTGAGTTTCCAAAGGAGGTAAATGCATATACGTGATAACCTTTGCAATATCTATATTGCAAACCATAATGTTCAAAAGAAAAGAGAGTGAGAGTAAAAGAGGGAGGGAAGGAGGGAAGAAGAAAGGAAAAAAGAAGAAAAGTACCAAGTGGCTACCACAGAGGTGGCAGGGGTGGAGGGGTGGCAAGTGGGAAACTGGGGACATTGATGGTGAGAAATGTGCACTGGTGAAGAGATGGTTGTTGGAACATTATATAACTGAAACCTAATCATGAACAATCTTTAACTGTGTATCTCACTGTGATTAAAAAAAAAGAAGAAAGATGGGCATCCTGGTTCAGTTGTCTCTTTCAGTAGTGTCATTTTCTTGATCCTGGGTTTTAAAATATTTTTGGTCAAGCCAAATGTTTTCACTTAATGCTTGTTCTTAGAAAAACAGTCTCATTTCAGCCTTGGAGGAAAAAAACCAAGTTGTTGGACTGAGGGGTTATAAAATGTGCTTCATAGGTGATTTGGGTGCTTATGTCAGATAATATATGTGATATTATCTGATACTGTGATAATATATGTGATATTTCTGAAACAGATCATATATATTGCATACTCACTTAAGTGAGGCTTTACTTGGGTGCCTCAAATTTAAGTTTATGCCTTAACTCTTAGCTTTTTAATTTATCAAATAATAAGGAAAAAATCTTTTTCATGAGAATAAAATTGTGTTGTATCATTCTTATTTTAGGCTGATTTGGAACAATACAAAAAAGCTTTAACTGATGCAGGATGCAACCTTAGCCCTTTACAATATATCAAACAATGGAAGTAAGTCTTCTTTTATTCTTGTATTGAAAGAGTACATTGGATGTCAAGTTCCCAAGAAAAGGGAATGTTATTGAGAAAATTGAGGAATGCTGAAGTATTTTCTATTATTTAGTGACATAAATATTTTCTTATCTGGCCAACCCTTCCATAACTTAATATCACATAAAATAGTGATGTCTTTTCTTCCTGATAGATTTGTATTTCTTCTTCTGAAAAAATAATTGAGACTGAGATATTTTTAGACAAATGTCTCAAAAAACAGTGAAAGAAAATTTTAATTTGTCTGGGAATCAGAGAAATGCAAATTAATATTAATCAAAGATTTAGAGTATTTTCCATTGAGATATGGGAAAGTTAATTGGTGCATTTATACTCTTGTTAGAAATACAAATTATCATACTTTTCCTAAGTAATGTAAAAAAGTTCAAAAATAACACTTAAAAAAACCTGTAACCTAGCACTTCTACACTTATCGCAAGGAAGCAATTTGAATTGTAAAATATTGTAAGTAATTTTAATAATAAAACTTTCAAAACCAACACAAGTATGCAGTAATAGGATTAGTAAATGATTACATTTCCATAATATAGAACACAATTGAGTCAGTAAAAATTATGTTGCAGAAGGTTTGTTTAAGTAGGAACTATCTATTAAATTATACAGTGCATACAGTTTACAACACTATTCATTAATTTGCTTTATAACTAGCTGTATTATTTCCTTTATCTTTGTGCCTTAGAGACTCTTCTCTTTTAATTATCAGTAATATAATAGGAGACTGTGGAAGACTCCTGCTCTCTTTGACTGTTCATTGTTTTAAGAGAACAAACAATAAACACAAGAATGTTAAACAATATAAAATGCTATAGAGAAAATATTGATTTTTAAGTTGTTGGGGGTGATAGTTACATTTGTTGAAGATGTGAAGGAGAGCTTCTGGGTAGTAGACTTTGAGCCAAAACTTAGGTGACATTTTTTACAGTATGGTACATATCACCTAGCAGTTTATCTCTCCATTTATCTGTACGTGTGCACATGTCTGTTTGCCTGTGTAATTGCATACTTGAAATGACATGCACCCCTGAGTATTTATAGTAGGTAACTTGGGCTGTCAAGCAACAAAAGACTACAGATTCAATGTTTTTCAATCTCAGCTATATTTTAAAAATACAAAGCAAAAGAGAGGAAAAAATATTTTTGAAGCATCTCCCAAACAGAGTTCAGGAGGCTTTCGGACTGCTCCCAGTGATATACATATGCAGGTTATGAGCTCCAGATCTCTGAGCTGTCTACCCAGCCCACAAAATTATTTTTAAAATGCCCAAGTGCTGTCTTTTTGCCTAACCTTCAAGAATTCCATAGTTTGAAGAAATTCAGAAAGAACATTCAGAAAGTTTTCAAAATAAATTAGGATATTGGTACTTAGTATAAAAGTATGTATTATGGGGATGGAGCTATAGTACAGTGGTAGGGTGTTTGCTTTGCACACAGCCTACCTGGGTTCGATCTCTGGCATCCCATATTGTCCCCCAAGTATCACCAGGAGTAATTCCTGAGTGCAGAACTAGAACTAACCCCTGAGGATTACTAGGTGTGGTGCAAAAAGCAAATTAAATAAATACATACATAGATAATAAATAAATGTATTGCAGAATGTAGCTAGAGCCATTGAGATGGGGGACTGGAGAGATAGTATAGTGGATAGAGTGCTTGTCTTGCCTGTGGTTGTCCTGTGTTCGATCCCTGGGACCACATACGATCCTCCGATCTCTACCAAGGATGATCCCTGAGTACAGATTCAAGAGTAAGCCCTGAGTACCCCTGGGTGTGGCCCCCCCAAACAAGCAAAATCATTGGCTAATAGAATTAGAATGATGTTAATGAAGGAAGTAGTTCTGAACTGAATCCTGAAAAGTACCATGTCTGTTGGAGAAGTATTTATATCCCTAAAGGATACCATGAGCAGAAGCATGTATCTGGGGACGAAGATGGACTTGAAAGAACAATAGAGACTTAAAGCTCATTCAGTACATGGTTGTTCTTTTAAGGCAGCAAGTTTCTGTTTCAAGTAAATGATCAGGTAATCAAATAAGAAAAGACAATTTATAAATTCGTGCATATGTTTTGTTTTGGTTTGCTTTGGTTTATTTTTTGGGGCCACGACCAGTGGTGCTCATGGGTTAGTTTCTGGCTCTCCAAGGCACCATGTGAGATGCTGGGAAGTACCTACTCACTCAACTATCTCTCCAATCCCTGTATTTGTGTTTTTAAAGAAGAGTGTTCCACTTTTTTTTTTTTTGCTTTTTTTGGGTCACACCTGGCGATGTACAGGGGTTACTCCTGGCTTTGCACTCAGGAATTACTCCTGGCGGTGCTCAGGGGACCACATGGGATGCTGGGAATCAAACCCGGGTCGGCCGCGTGCAAGACAAACGCCCTACCCGCTGTGCTATCACTCCAGCCCCGAGTGTTCCACTTCTAATTGTGCTGTACTTGAACTTTATTTTGTAACTGTAAAATTATATAAATATTCATGTCATTGGTTCAATGTTAGTTGAACTTAAACATTATTTTATGAGTTGAAAATTATCTCTTCAGAAATCCTTTCTGCATACTAAAAAGTTATAGTCAATAGATAATTTAATGGGATACTGAAAGTTAACTCTAATAGTCAACTTTTAAATAAAATTCTTACTTCATAGGGCTTTTGCCAAAATGACCTCAGCTCCCACCAGCTATGGCAACACTACCACTAAATCAATGGGGTAAGTACTCCTAATAGTTCTGATTGAATAATTCTGATACTCCAAATTATAATTAGACTTTATAACTTAAAAATATGATGGATGATTTTTTAAAGATTATTTTCATTGTGATATAAAATAAACATCAGTGTGTATTTGACTTTTTTACTTGGAATTCTAATTTTAAAGTGAGGAGAATATATTTTACATGTTACAAATTTTTGGTTTTGTTTGCCTCCTCATTATTGAAACATCGTTTTTCATTTTCAGAAGATGAATGTTAAAATGTTTTAAATCAATGATCATAACAAGCTTAAGTACTCAAGACTAGTTCTGTAATAGACCTAAACATACCACCAAATGATAGAAGTCCCTAGGATCAGATATTATTTCTGACTCCAGAAAATCCCTAGTTTCTGCATGATTTTCAAAGTTGCTGAATAAAGTAATTCTGACTACTCCTTTTCCATGCTGTATTAGTTTTATATTACTTTCTATTTTTTAGAGCTTAGAACAAAAGGGTAAAAGAGGAAAACAGATTTACCTTATCTCCACCCTGAACTATTGTTTTAATAAAAGTTTCCAAAACCAGAAGCACTTAGGCAGCATCATGTAAGTGCTTGACAGAATGAATCCAGTTGGTCTAGCCTATAGACTGCATTATGCTGTTTAGCACATTCAGATGCCTGAGGCTGGGAAACTGTCTCAGAAGTTTTCATTATAACAGAGATTACTTTCTCTAAATATAAGAAAGGATTACATTATAACACAAGGATTTTCATCTTGTCCATCTCTTCATTTCAAGGAGTAAGGATATGATAGAAAAAATAAAAAATGTGTTTGGAAAATTATTCTCATGTATTTAATAAAGTAGACTTTATAGTTTTGTTTCTGAAAATCTTATTGAATAGTAAAGCCTGTTAATTTGTTATGGATTTTGTAAATGAGAATTTTAATAAAATATAAGAAAAATCTTAAATGATTTGAAGGTTATTCTTCTGATAAGGATAAATAATACAGTATTACAATTGTCCCAGAAAGCATCCTTTCATTCTGAGATACTGAGCCATAAATGTAAAACCAGTATGGCTTGTCATTTAATAGTTTCAATTTTGATTGTTCAAAATCCAAACCTTTTTCTGACTTGAGGTAAAATGTACTACATGTTAGATTAATATTTCTATGTGGTAGGTTTTTATGTGGACTGGAGCCATAACACAGCGAGTAGGGTGTTTGCCTTGCACGCTGCCAACCTGGGTTCGATTCCTCCATCTCTCTCGGAGAGCCCGGCAAGCTACTGAGAGTGTCCCACCCACACGGCTGAGCCTGACAAGCTACCCATGGTGTATTCAGTATGCCAAAAACAGTAACAAGTCTCACAATGGAGACATTATTGGTGCCCGCTTGAGCAAATCGATGCACAACGGGATGACAGTGCTACAGTGCTGCAGATTTTTATGTATGAAGGTGACATAATGTGGGATTGGATCTAGCTGCTGTAACCCAGAGAACAAAACTTTCAACCTACTCATAATATAGGCATATATTTTTTCAGTGTATATTTCAAATTCTTAAAGCTGTTTGTGTGAATTAATTTCATAGTATTAAGTAATCAGATTAACTTTTTAGTTTATACTTTGCTAAAAAAATAGCTAAGACTCAACAATAAAAATGGTTTTTTTTTATTGAATCACTGTGAGATACAGTTACAAAGCTTTCATGATTGAGTTTTAGTTATACAACACCCATTCCTCCACCAGTGTACATTTTGCACCACCATTTCCCCAGTCTCCCTCCTGCCACCCTCACCCTACCCACCCCCCTGCCTCTATGGCAGACAATTTCCTTCTTACTCTCTCTTTCCTTTTGGGTGTTATGTTTGCAATACAAATACTGAGAGAGACCATCATGTTTGGTCCTTTATTTACTTTCAGCATCCATCTTCCATCCCGAGCGATCCTTCCAACCATCATTGACTTAGTGATCCCTTCTATATCCCATCTGCCTTCTCCCCCAGCTCATGAGGCAGGCTTCCAACCATGGAGCAGTCTTCCTGGCCCTTGTCTCTACTGTCCTCGGGTATTAGTCTCATATTAGTTATTTTATATTCCACAAATGAGTGCAGTCATTCTATGTCTGTGCCTCTCTTTCTGACTCATTTCACTTAGAAAATGCTCATTTTGAAGAAATTACTTATTTCTGTATTTTGTTAACAGTTGACTAGTCAGAATATTGCATAACTATTCTTTTGTTAAATTGAACTGCAGTTGTGATATCCATGGAGGCAGAAATTCCTAAATCACTTCAGATTAGTGAAAATAGGTAGTGGATAGGGTAAGCATCAACACATAGTGTATAATCAAATGTTTTATTTCCATTCAACATGATTTTACTCTTCTGACCCTAGTCTCTTGTCACGAGTCATGAATACAGGATCTCAGTTTGTGATGGAAGGAGTGAAGAACCTGGTATTGAAACAGCAAGTAAGTGTACTTGTTAGAAAACATACTTTTGAACATAAGTTGATCGGTCAGCTAAAGTAACTTCTGCGTGTTTTCAAATTGTAAATATTAATAATAAAATCAAGAGATACTACTTAAAATATATTTAACTTTTAACATCAATAGACTAAGCTAATGAACTTAAAAGTCTAAAGTCTTACGTGAATTGGGAATCAATAAAATATATTAATTTGATTATTTTATTCAAAATAAAATAATTAGAATTTTATGTTTTGGAGTAGTAGAACCATAGCTTGATTTCACAGTTCATTTGAATAAAAGTCTTAGTTTTAAACAGTTTAGTTTCTCGTCTGTCAGCATTCCTTTACCCATAAAATCAACATGTAATATTAGGCTCTCATTATGTGCCACAGTTTCTGTTTATTTTGTTGGATAATGTTAATCTAGTTTGGGGCTTTAAAATATATATATATATACATAATATATATATATTTGCTGTCTCAAATATATATATACACATATAACATGTATATATATATGTAGTGGTTTTCTGTCTCAAAAATAGTTTATTCATAAGCATTATATCCATAATCTACAATATTTAAAGTTTAGATATGTATCTTTTACATTATTTAATAAAAAGATTGGTAGTGTCTGTCTTTTATAAAGGAAATGCAATAATTTCCTGAAAATAAGATGGAATATTCATGTTATAGCTGTATCTCTGTTTTGGATTAAATATGTGGAAGTTTTTTTGAAGGGTACTACACCCAGTATGGTAGTACTTCTTAATGATTTTTGCATTTCTGTTGTTTTTCTGTAATTAATATATATGAATTATAGCTATTACATCTATATAGTATCACCATTAGTTAATTTGGTGCCTTTGCAGGACATTTTTGTGTGGCAAATAGTCTTCATGATAAGCGTTTTTCTTTAGAAGGTCTATATATAGCATTTTATTCTCCTAGGGTTTAATTATCAGAACAGAAGCAACTCTTGCACAAACCTCATTGCTGACTTCAGCATCAAATATTATCCCAACCCCAAGTCTGCTAGAAGGCAATTAAAAATAGTCACCAAAGAACAGGGCAACGGTGGCTAATTCTAGAAGAACTTAGAGAAAATGCTTTAACTGCTTTGGGTATTGAACTATATTACTTTCCTTTATTGCTATGCTCTGTTATGTCTTTATTATTATAATATTTTATATCAATTTTGTTTAAAGCTGTCGTATAAAATTACTGTTTTACTTAAATGTTTCCAATGACTAAAATTATATAACATACCATGGCCTTAAAACCAGGGAGAGTTTTTAAAATACATTTCTCAGGGGCCAGAGCAATATTACAGTGGGTAGGGCCCTTGCCTCACATGAGAGAGACTCAGGTTTCATCCCCCGGCACCCCATATAGTCCCCTAAATACCACCAGGAGTGACCCCTGAACACAGAGCCAGGAACGAACCCTACGAACCACCAGATGTAGTCCAAAAAACAAAAACATAGAAAAGATTTATCGCCTTTTTTTTTTCAGGCAAAATTTCTAGTTCATGTCTTTGAAATTCCTAGACTTTGAAAATAGTAATTCTTAATATATAATATTTATGTTTATCTTACCATGTTTATATTGAGATCTAATAGTTTGATTACTAACCTACACAGTAATGTTTCATTGTATCACTGTATCACTTCCATTCCATTGTTCATTGATTTACTTGAGCGGGCACCAGTAAGGTCTCTATTCCTCCCAGCCCTGAGATTTTAGCAGCCTCTCCTTACTCGTCTTTCCCAACGATTGGAGGCTCTTTCAGGGACAGGGGAATGAAACCTATCATTACTGTTTTTGGCATATCGAATACACCACAGGTAGCTTGCCAGGCTCTGCCTGTGCAGACGGGATACTCTCGGTAGCTTGCCGGGCTCTCCAAGAGAAGAGAGTGAGAGAGAGAGAGAGAGAGAGAGAGAGAGAGAGAGAGAGAGAGAGAGAGAGAGAGAGAGAGAGAGAGAGAGAGAGAGAGAATATTACTCTTTATGATTTGTTGCCTACTGTCTGAACTCCATCAAATATGGTGTAGTAATTATAGAAAATGGGTAGGAAATGTCTTATAATGGAGTGTGGGCAGCAGTTGAGTAGTGGAGGTCGGTTGCTGGGGCTGGGTCCCTTAGGGTGGGGAGGGCTCTCAAACGCCCCCCTCTGGGGCAGCCCGAGTGGAAACAGCCTGGTTCAGAGTAATGTTTAGTAATGTTTAACTTTTTTTTTTTTCTGAAACAGTCATTTTGGGAAAAATGGAAAACTCATGGGGTTTTGTTCTCGTTTTTAACAATGAGTTTGGGTTTTAGCTTTATTTACTTTTATTTATTTACTCTCAATCCCATGAACTGATCTGGTAGTTCAGTATAAGTGCCCAAGGATCTGTGCTCTTTGGGCCCCACAGTGCCTGGATATGTGGGCCATCCTGACTGTGCTGGGACCTCCAGGACTACACCCAGAGAAGCACAAGGGACCATGTGTTGTCAGGAATCTAAGCTAGATATGGCTCATGGTAGGAGAGTTGTACCCTGACCTGATGTGCTTTCTTCCAGACCCTAACTGTGTTTTGGTTTCGTTGGTATTTTTATTTTGGAGGAGCCACCCAGTGGTCAGGGTTCATTCCTGGCAGGGTTTGGGGGAACCTGCCAGGAATGAACCCTGCATCAGGGTTTGGCTGATGCAGGGAGATCAAATCTGCATCAGCTGCATGCAATGCAAGCTCTTTAAGTGCTGTATTGTCTCTCTGGCCCTAACAGTGTGGTTTTAAGTTGATTGAAATATGGACTTCTTTTAAAGAGGCAAGAGTGCAAATTGTATAAGTTATGAGTTTTTTCTCTGATTTTTATTAAGATACCATGATTTACAATACTGTTAATGATAGCTTTATACATACATCATTCCAGCTCTCACCCACCATCAGAGTTCCAGTTTTCCTCCATCATTGTCACAAAGACCCCTCCCATTTTTCCCCACCCCCAATCCAATTCTGGAGATCAGCTCTTTAGTCCTGGTGCCTTTGGCCATATGTTGCTCCTTTACTATGTTTCTTTTATTTATTTTTTTTTAGAAATTCTGTTTTTTAATAGTGGATTTAGAAAATTTTTTTTTGTTTTGTTTAATTACCAAGTATCTGCAATCTCCCTTCTCCCCCATTTCTTTTTGATTAATTTCCATTTTCCAAAGCATCATGGTCTGAGGGTATAGTTAGTATGACTTCTCTCTTCTTCCTTTTTTTTTTTTTTTCTTTTTGGGTCACACCCAGTGATGCACAGAGGTTACTCCTGGCTCTGCACTCAGGAATCACCCCTGGCGGTGCTCAGGGGACCATATGGGATTCTGGGAATCGAACCCAGGTCAGCTGCGTGCAAGGCAAACGCCCTACCCGCTGTGCTATTGCTCCAGCCCCTCTTCTTCCTTTTATGGAGCTGTGTTTTGTGATGCAGCATGTAGTCTGTCTTGGAGACTATCCTGTATGAGCTGGAGAAAAATGTGTACTTAGCTTTTAGAGAATGGAATCTACTAAACCCATCTTTCCATTTCTTCCTTCAAAGCTAGTGCGTCCATGTTGAGTTTTTGTCCATTTGATCTATCCAGCAGTGATAAAGGAATGTTAATATCTTCTATTACTATTGCATTGCTATCAGATCTCTTCCTTCATGTCTGTTAGCTCAGTGAAATTATTTAGGTGAAGGAATTTATTGCCATAGTGTTATAGAAATTCTGCATGTTTTTGAGTTTTATCTTATAAAAGCTCCTTTAACACATACTGCAAAATTGGTGTCAAGGCTATGAACTACATAAACTCTTGCTTTGTATTGTTCCTTCAATAATCTAGTTGGATAGCATATTCTTGTTGAGGTGTTCATTTCATTGAGTTAGGGTTGTTTGTTTTGTTTTTCTTTTTACTATTATCCCACCATTCTCTTCTGGCCACAGTTTTATTTGATAGATCTGCTCTGAAACTTATGTGAACTCTTTTGTATGTTACTTCCTTCTCTGATCTTGCTGCTTTCAATATTCTGTCTCTGTCTTTGGCTTTCGTCATTCTGATTACAATATTTCTTGAGTTTTCCTGTTTCTATTTTTTGTTGGGAACCCTCCGACCCTCTTGAATCTGGAAGCATGCACTCCTTAACTCTGGGAAATGCTTATCTTTGTTTCACTAGTGGTCCTTTGTCAAATTCACCTTCCTCTTCCTAAGGGACTCAGACGATTCTTAAATTGTTCCTCTCAAACTCATACTTCTCTGGTTCATTTCTTTTCAGACTTTCTTCCATCTTCTTTTGTTTTCTAGAGATTTCCTGCATATCATCTTAGAGCTCACTAATTTCCTCGGGTGATGTTACTCTGCTGCTGAGGCCTTCTATCGAGTTTTTCATAAAATACAGTGATTATTTTATTAATGAATTACCATACTGTCACTACTGACTGTAGTTTTCTCATTTCTGCTTTCATACTTTCTTGTGCCTTGCTGACCAGATTTCAATATACACCCAGTTATTCATTAGCGAAATATGTAATATGTAAATTCTTACACAAACAAACCAAATTTTCCTTGAAACAAAACTTAAAAGTTAAAAATTGTAGCTACCTTATTTTAAATTCTGAATATAGACTTGAGGAAGTACATTCATTCAACTTAACAGTTGTTGCTTGTGTTTATATTTTAACATTCCTGGCCAACAAAAATATCAAACAGTAATGAAATAGCTTTAATTTTACTTGGCTAAAAACATCTTTAAAGATTTTTACTTACCAATTAAGAAAAGGTGGGAAAAAATGAATATGTGCTATCTCGACAAGGCAGCATTTTCCTCATTGATAGTTCCATTTTAGGATGAATAAAATGTTCATGACCTAAAGGAAAATAAAGTTCCTTGTCATGTGTTATCTACCATTATTTGAAGAATCTGGCTTAATGTTGCCTTTGTTGTATGTTAAGTCTCTAAGATATAAAATTCCAGAACATCCTGTACAACTCACAGGAAATAGTTCAAAGTGGACAGAGAATACCTTCTCAGTAGGAATGCACATTGAATAAACATAATAGTCATTTAATAAATTTTCTATACTTCACGTGTTATATTTAAAACAGTGATAAAGTCGTCAGAGTAGAAGGTAACAGTAGTATTTGTTACCCCAGTGTATATAAGCTTTTCAAGAGGCAGTCTTCTGCCAACAGAAGTTTTGTACATTTCTTGTTCAAAAAAAGTATTTGTTGGGGCCAGAGCCATAGTACAGCAGGTAGGGTGTCTACCTTGCACATTCCCAGCATCCCATCCTCAAGCACTGCCAGGAGTAATTCCTGAGTGCAAACCCCTGAACATCGCTGGGTATGACCCAAAAAGCAAAAAAAAGACAATGTGTCATTGGAATTCTGAAATTTATCGCATAAAATTAACATTAATAAAGTGGTGTGTTTACTCATCGCTTTTTTTTTTTTCGGCTTATAGAAGAAAATATCTTCAAAATAAAAAAAATAACTCTTAAGTTATTTAATCTTATATGCTTTCATAAGCTATAAGTTATTGGGTTTTGTTAGGGTTTGTCTGTTCTGTTTTATTTTTTAGGCCACACCTGGTGGTGCTCAGAGCTTGCTCCTGACTCTGAATTCGGGGATCACTCCTGGCAGGTTTAGGGGATGCTGGGGATATGGCATGCCGAGAGTCGAACTTAGATCAGCTGCATGCAAGACTAGAGCCCTACACACTCTACTATTGCTCTGGCCCAGAAGATACTGTTTTTAATAAAACTCTTCCACCAAAAAAAAAAAATTAAAACAGCGAAATTCTTTTTTTTTTTTTTTTTTTGCTTTTTGGGTCACACCTGGCGATGCACAGGGGTTACTCCTGGCTTTGCACTCAGAAATTACCCCTGGCCGTGCTGCTCAGGGGACCATATGGGATGCTGGGATTTGAACCCGGGTCGGCCGCGTGCAAGGCAAACGCCCTACCCGCTGTGCTATCGCTCCAGCCCCAAAACAGCGAAATTCTTAATAATTAAAGTAAGAAGATGTAATCACTAGTGTTAAAAGTAAATATCTTGAAGGGGGGGAAAAGCCAAAACATTTATTTTTACTAAAACCTGAACAAAATATTTATTTGCACTGAAACCTGAATCATTACACCCACAGGTTAAAAAGAGTATCTGATTTAGAATTACATTTTTTTTATATGAAAACTCAAGTAATGCCAAGGGTTTTTTTTACAGCCATGACACCATTCAGAGTACTTACTCTTAGAATGTGTTTAATTGAAAGGTAAGTATACTCAACTCGTATGATTGTTGTTTTGTGAATAAAGAACTTTGGTATGTTGTTCTAGTGCTTAACAAAATGCTAATCTCTTCCACAGAATCTTCCAGTTACTCGTATTTTAGATAATCTCATGGAGATGAAGTCAAACCCTGTGAGTAATATGTAATATTCTATTTAAAAAATTTTCATTTTGTCACATTCTTCTGCATGAAAGGCAAGCATCCCACCAACTGCATGTATCAAATTGATTAGTATGAGGGTGTTAACTAATCAAGTTTGTTAATGGGCCTAACTAATCAAAGCAGACTATATGAAGGAGGGTCTGTGTTCTCCAAGAGCCTTTTTGACTATTTTCACATAATAAAAGTTGCTATTCTCAGCTGCTACAACCGTTCTTACGAGCTCTTATCCAAATTAATGTAGATTATTGCTTAAATGTAAAAGAATAGTCTAAGAAATGAATTTATGTAAAATTTGGTTTTCTGTAAAAGGAAGAATGTTGAGCATTTTATGTATAATATGGAGCAAGATTTCTCAATATAGCCTCTCTTTGGATCCCAAGATGTTCCTAGGGGACACAGGGGGACATCTTATCAATTAGTGGGGCCGCAGTATGAGACTAGAGGCCACCAGGTAAGACAGCATGTTCACAAGAAGAAAACAAGGTCAGAGGGAAACATAGTCAAAAAAGACTGAGAAACACTGGTACAGAGTACCAATTTTATGAAGATTAAATTCCAAGGGTTGCATAGCTAACTTTTTAAGTGTATGTGTTCAGATGACATTCCATTCTTTTGAACTGAAAAGGTAAATTAAGAGAAAAATTGATGGATAGACAAATGGGGAAATAATTTTAGCAGTTGCTTAAAGAATGAGTTTCCACTTAAGAAAGAAATGGAAAAATTACCACAGTGATTCATAAAATGATTTCACCACAAATCTCTCACAATCCATCTGTTTACTGTTGCAAATAGAGGGTAGCAAGTTATTATAAAAGTCAAGAATCAAAAAAAAAAAGATTATTTGGGTTAGTCTGGATTATTATACTTACCTGAAAATCTTAGGATTCCAGGATTCAAAAGCAAGAGTAGCCTTCAGATTGTTGTGTACTTTTTTTTTTTTTACAGTTGTTAAAAGATGATTGTAATAAGGGGTGGAGGGCACACCTAGTGGTGCTCAGTGATTAGCTTGGGAATTACTCCTGGTGGGGCTTGGGAGACCATGTAGAATGCCAGGGATCAAACTCAGGTTGACCACTTGCAAGGCAGATGTCCTACTCACCCACTGTACTAGCTCTCCAGCCTTTGATTATAATAACATTGAATAAGTTTTTAAAATAAAAATTTTAAATCTGTCTATGTTAAAGGGTAGATTGTAGCAAAACATCCTTAAGTAAAAGCGGTTAGAATTATAGGGGAAAAAAGAGAATTGTCTATAATGACAGCTAACAAGGATGGAATCGCAACTTCATCTGGGAAGTTAGGTAGAGAAAGTGGAATTCAACATGGTCAATATAGAGGTTTTCACTGGATCCCCAAATGTAAGGAGAAGGAATTCTTGAAAAGCTTGACAGGCATTTATGATTGCCTTAGAGAATACTACGAGCATCTACAAACAATGGCAGTAAATTTAAGGAAGATTATAATGATTTAAAATATAAAAATAAGTATGCAGGGGCCAGAGAGATGGTACATTGGGTTATGGCATTTGCCTTGCTCATGGCCCACCAGGATTCAATCCCTGGGATCCCATATGGTGCCCTCAAGCTGAGCGCCGAGTGCCAGGAGTAAGCCCTGAGCACCACTGGGTGGTTCCAAAAATCCAAATAAATAAGAATGCAGATACATGCCAAATTATTTAAGAAATTTAATATATTTTGTTACTGTTCCTAATCTTGAGTTAAAATGATGAATAATATCAAAAATATAAATGATAATCGCTCATGTTTACTGCATAACTTCTTATATTCTAGGAATTATTCAAAACACTTTTCATATACTCTCATCTAATCCTTGTTACAAAATACCTCTTTATTATCTGAGGAAACTGGCACAGTGAGGACATTAACTTGCTAATCACTAAGTAATTTGCATAATAACTGATTAGTGGCAGGACTAAGTAGGTAGCACTTTTTTGCCCGAGATGGGGGGCATGAGGTGGTGTCACATCTGGCGATGCTCTCAAGGGTTACTCCTGGCCGACTTGGTTTCGATTCTCAGCATCCCATATGGTCCCTCGAGCACTGCCAGGAGTAATTCCTGAGTGCAGAGCCAGGAGTAACCCCTGTGCATCGCCAGGTGTGACCCAAAAAGAAAAAAGAAACAGAGCATGAGAGGTTATAAAAGTATTCCAAATAATTTTTAGTACCAGGGAGATAAGTTTAAGTGTAGGGGCATGGTCCCCAAGCACTACACGTGCCTCTGGTGGCCCCAGTATCACTACACCCTTATGTTACCATATCACTCAACTGTCCAGCCTGGATCCTCTGAGCTCAGCTTGCAAGAGCACCCTTAAATCATTTATAATGGAAAGAAAACCCAGGAATGTCAGGTGACTTTTCTCAAAGTCTATATATTAGTAACCAAATAGGAACTCAAAATTTGCTCTTCCTATATAGCTCTGACTTTTGCCTACACCAATTTATATTCTTTTTGTTACACTCTTAATAAATGACTAAATTATAGGGCTTATTCAGATGGTTCCCCAGGTTGTGCAAGTTCATGAAGCAGTTTTGGTCTGAACTTCGTACTGATTTTTCTGTATTGCTTGTTTTGGGGACCATACTACCAGCAGTACTCAGGAGCTCTTCTCGGCTCTGTGCTCAGGGGTTGCTCCCAGACAGACTTGAAATCATCTGGTGGCAGGGATTGAATCTCTTATATGTAAAGAATGTATGGTGAAGTAGCTGCCTGGCCCTACAGATTCCTCCTAATTACTAAAACAAAGATCTTTTGCTTTGAAAGCATTTTTTACTCTGTTTGCTTGATAGCTCTTGTTCACTCACATATGAACAAATTGATTTGAAGGCATTAGAAAACTTAGCAAATACAGAATAGATTAGCAGTGACCTGAGAGATCAGATTACTATAAAACCAGGCTAATAGTTTTAAGTGTATCCAAACCATTTAAAAATTTTATGACCTAATTCTAAATGATTAACATTTACATTTATTAAGTGTTTGCCTTTGTCTTTCTTAATTGAGAAAAAGGCATAGTCAAGAAATCTGATAGATTTTCATCTGACCATATAAACATGACTGATTCCTTGGAGCTAAGTATTGAAGAATTCTGATACTACATTTGGGTTCACTAAGAATTCAGATACTGTGTTTGTATGCTTAGCGTTGTCCAATGTTCAGTACTAGAAAAGTGGCAGCACATGCAGTTTATCTGTCATTGGTCAGTTTAGGGTAAAGTCATCTACAATCCATAAAAGAGTAAGTTCCTTTAATTATGCTATGGAAGGAGAGAGGCAGAGATTAAGAAATGATTTCATCACAAGTAGTAAAGCAGAAATTCTATACTTAACTACAGAAACTCTAGATTGTTGCTCACTGGGGCCATTTCATTGCATTATAGTTCATACATTGTATTACCAAAAAAAAAAAATTATTTTAATTGAGAGTTCTGAAACACATCTAACTCCAAAGGTTTTAAATAAAAGACACTGTGAACTGTATTGGGAATTCTATATATTCAACAAAGTTGTGAACAAATATAAATAATAAAATTCTAACAATAACAATAGCTTATACATTAGTTATGAAATAGATATGTTTTTGAAAAGCAATGTAATATAGTGTTTAAAAGCTTGGGCATTGAAATTAAGACTAATGAGATTCAAATCCTGGAGCTCTTTTATTTACTATTTAGATTAGTTATATAAACTCTGTGTCCTCCAACGTACACATCTGAAAAGTAAGAATAACAGTAACTACCTCATAGGTGTTGTTGGCATTGAGTACTTTTATCTAAAGTACTTAGAGGGCTTTTGCACACACAGATATCCAGTAAATAGTGAGATAGGTCATCTACAGTAAAATCTAGGGCAGTGGTTGTTGGACATTTTACCAAATTAATAAAATAAAATACCCTAAGTCAAACAAACTTTGTATTTTTTAATAGGAAACTGATGACTATAGATATTTTGATCCCAAAATGCTGCGGGGCAATGACAGGTAAGCAGCTCTTATATATTTTGTTGTAAGTTTCCCACCACCAGAACCAATAATGAAAATTAAAATTTATTTTTTATTATAAATTGGTAACTACTTATGGTTCAATTAGTAACCATTTATTATTAAAGAGTCAAACTATGGAACCTGAATGAGTGAAAGTACATGTGATGTTTTTGAAAAGCAATGCAGTTATCTGTCATTGGTCAGTTTATGGTAGAGTCATCTACCCTAATTAAGTCACAGTGAGATACACAGTTACAAAATTGTTCATGATTGGGTTTCAGTCATACAATGTTCCAACATCCATTCCTTCACCAATGTGCATTTCCCACCACCAATGTCCCCATTTCCCTCTCATAACCCCCCTTCCCCCACTCACCCAGCCTATATCTCTTTATCTCTCTCACTCTCTGTCTTTCTTTTTGGGCATTATGGTTTGCAGTACAGGTACTGAGATGCTATCATGCATATCTCTTTACCTACTCTCAGCATTCAGTCCTTGTCCAGATTAATCGTTTCCATGTATTATTTCATAGTGGTCCCTTCTCTCCTAACTGCCCTTCCCCCACCTCTGCAACTTGTGGCAAGCATCCAACCATGGACCAGTGCTCCTGGCCCTTATTTCTACTGTCCTTGGGTTTCATGTCATGTTTATACATATCACAAAAATGAGTGCAGTCATTCTGTGCCTGTCCCTCTCTTTCTGACTCCATTCATGTCCATTCATTTATAAGCAGTTTTCACAACTTCATTTTTCTCTGGTGGCTGTGTCGTGCTCCCTTGTGTAGATGTAGCATAGTTTCTTTATCCAGTCGTCTGTTCTTAGGCACTTAGGTTGTTCCAGATTTTGATGATTGTGAGTAGTGCTACAATTAACATAGAGGTACAGCACTGTGCACTTCTGGCTTTTATGCTGTGTGTTTTTGGGGCACCGGGGTATATTCCTAGAAGTGGTATTGCTGGGTCATATGGAAGCTCAGTTTTTATTTTTTTGAGGAATGCCCATATTGTTTTTCAAAAAGGCTGAACTTGTCGGCATTCCTACCAACAATGAATGAGAGTTCCCTTTCACCCCCCCATCCACACCAGCACTGATTGTTCTTGTTCTTTTTGATTGGTGCCAGTCTCTGTAGTGTGAATGATATCTCATTGTTGTTTTGATTTGCATCTCCCAAATGATTAGTGATGTAGAGCTTTTTTTCATAAAATACGTATAATCTTACCCAAAGGCAATTACTATTAATAATATTTTAACATTTTGGTGCTCTTCCTAGCATGTACACACCAAAAAATATATTTAGGTTTTCTTTACTATAATGATGCCAATATTACAAACTATGTTATAGAGGGAGATTTTGATGTGGTGTGGTTTTTTTAATGAATAGTCACACGAGACCAAATAAAAAGATGCAAGCTTTAGTTGGATTCCAGTTGGTTTTGCTTTCTTTCATTGTGAGGGGGAGAACTTCTTAGAATGATTATCTCTAGTGCCAAAACTTGGCTGAAGCTATTATTTGCTTCTACCATCACTGTATTACTGTATCACTGTCATCCCGTTGTTCATCAATTTGCTTGAGTGGGCACCAATAATGTCTCCAAGTGAGACTTGTTGTTAATTTTTGTAGGTGACATACTATCCATTACCCACCGGAGATAGATTGCTTTCATGATATAAGAGGTTATTCTTTTTTCTGAACTTATCAGAACTACTGCCATAGTTACAAAAGAGTCTGCTGATATCTGCTACCAGTATCAGGAGAGAATTTGACAAAGAATATATTTCAGAAGGAAAGAAATGCGGAGTGCAACTAATAGACTTCTTCGGGGGTAATGAAAAAGTTTTGAAGTTGGTTGTGTGAAATGATTGTACCATTCTGTAAATATATTTTTTAATTGAAGTAATATTGCATTATATAACATAAGTTTTAGGCTGCATTGCTATAAATCAACATGCATTTATACTTCATCAAATTCACTATTAAAAATGCAATTATATCTTCGTTGTACAGTTGATCCCTTTCACCCAATTTACCCACCTTCCTTCTCTTTTCACTTTTATTAATTACTAATGAGTCTTACAGTCTTCTAGTCTAATCATTTATTTTTGTTTAGTTTAATTATTCATCTGGTTTATATGTCACTGAATGAAACATAGTGTTTGCCTTTCTCCCTCTTTATTTCTCTAAACAGCGTACTGCTAAATTCATTTATCTCAAAAACCCTCTTTTTAAAAAACTTAAATTATTTTCAGTCTTGGTTAATGTTTCAAATAAGCTTGGGGAGTTCATTTTCATGTCTGGGTGATGTTTCCATTCTTTTTGTTTGTTTTTTTGCGTCTTTTCCCCCTTTGTTTTGAACCAGGTGTTCTCAGGGCTTATTCCTGCCTCTACAGTCAGGGATCACTCCTGGTGAACTCAAGGGACCACATTGGGTGCCAGGGATCTGATAGGTCACATGCAAGGCAGAGGCCCTACCCACTGTACTATCACCCGAGCCCAAATCTATCCATTCTTTAATTTTTTTTCCTATTGATGTGTGGCTGTCTGTATCTCCCTTTTTGTCTGTTAACATTGCTTATTTTGCCATTGGCATTCAGGTACGCCAACACATCTCTTAAGACCAGTATTGAAAAACTTATCACCTGTCTTCTTTTCTGGGTATTGTGTGGCTTCAGATCTTACGTCCAAATATAATCTATTTGAATTACTTTTTGTGTGTTATGTAGCGCTTATTTTAATTCTTTCCTTGAGGCTGTCCACTTTTCCTAATACCACTTATTAAAGGGACCTTCCTCACTCTATTATACGCTCTTGGCTCTTTTGTAGTAAATAAGTTGTCCATATATGTGAGGTTTTATTGATCGCCTCTTATTTGTTTTGTTGATCTGTGGGCCTTTTTATTATATGCTATTTTACATATAACTACTCTATTGCATACTGTGCTGTTGTAATTATTAGTGCATTGTAGTATAGTTTTTTGGGGTGTTTTTTTTTTTTTTTTTTTTGCTTTTTGGGTCACACCCAGTGATGCACAGGGATTACTTCCTGGCTCATGCACTCAGGAATTACTCCTGGCAGTGTTTGGGGAACCATATGGGATGCTGGGAATCAAACCATGCAAGGCAAACAAACGCATGCAAGGCAAATGCCCTACCCACTCTGCTATCATTCCAGCCCCATGTAGTATAGTTTAAAATCAAGAAGGGTGATACTTTTACTGGTGGTTTTTATTCCTCAGTACTGTTTTTGCTTTTTGGGGTCTTTTATGGTTCCAAATTTTATGAGGTTTTGGTTTTTTTTTCTTTCTGAAAAATTCTGTTGAGATTTTGATAGGGATTGCACTGAGCATGTGTTTATATAATATAGCCTTTTAAATCAATTTTTTGGGGGAACACACACCCAGCTGCATGCTTAGGGAACGCTCTTGGCAGGACTCAGGGGACCAGATGGGGTGCCAGGGATCAAACCTGAGTCAGCCACATGCAAGGCAAGTACACTCTTAGCTGTACTAGCTTTCTAGCCTCCAGTCATGCTGATTTTTTTTTAAATCCATGACTAGGAAATACCTCATCTGCTTATAGTTTTCAGTGTTTAGGTCTTTAACTACTGTGCTTAAATCTATGTTTCATATGAAGTAAATGGAATTATTTTCCTTCTCTATTGTTTCTTGTTTTCATATATATATATATATATACACATATATGTGTATGTCATAGATTTTATAAATTTTATATGTGAACACTATAACTGTATTTCTAATAACTTTGTAACTAGAGTCTTAGAGACTTTTTATGTAGTTGCATATTATCCTCAAGTAGTGATGATTTTACTTCTTCCCAGTTTGTATAGCTTTTACATTCTTTCCTTTTATATATTTTGATGTTCCTACAAGTGGTGCATACATTCTAATACTTGTTATGTCTTCCTATTGTATTAACTTCTGTTATCACTATGTCCATCTTTGTATTTTATCTTTTGCTGTCTTTTTGAGTGGAAGTCTATTATAACTGTAGCAGCTCCCATTTAAAAAAAATTTAATTGAATATCTATGAGATAGACCATTACAAAGCTGTTCATTGGATTTCAGTCATACAATGAAATTGGATTTCAGTCATACAATGATCCAGCACTCATCCCTCCACCAGTGTACATTTCCTACCACCAATGTCCCCTGTTTCCCTACCACCATCCCCCAGCTACCCCCCCCCACAGGCCTCCCTCTGTGAGAGGCACTTTCCTTCTTGCTCTCTCTCTCCTTTTCCTTTTGTGCAGCTCCCATTTTAAAAATCTGTGTTGACTTCACCTCATTTCCCATTTATTTGTGTTAAGTTTTTATTTGTCTTTTATAGCTTAAATGAGTCTCTAATGACAGCCTTATAGTTAGGTTTTGCATTTTAATTCATCTACTCTTTGCCTTTCAATTAGTGACTTTAGTTCATTTACATTTAGTATGATTATCAATATATAAGAATCTGCTGGGGCTGGAACGATAGCACAGCGGGTAGGGCGTTTGCCTTGCACGCGACCGACCCGGGTTCGATTCCCAGCATCCCATATGGTCCCCTGAGCACCGCCAGGGATAATTCCTGAGTGCAGAGCCAGGAGTAACCCCTGTGCAGAGCCAGGTGTGACCCAAAAAGCCAAAAAAAAAAAAAAAAAAGAATCTGCTACTGCCATTTTATCTTCTGATTTGATTTTCTAGTTAAATTAATGAATTTTTTCATTATTAATAATATATTTTTATTATTATTATATATATTATATATTAAATATATATTAATATAAATTAAATATATATTTATATATTTATATAAAATATAATATATATTTTATATATTTATAATAAAATATAATATATTTTATTAATATAAAATAATAAATTAATGAAATTTTTTTTTGGTTTATATAGGTGAACTCTAGATAGATTAACTCTTATAAGGGAAGTCTAGTTTAATTAGACTAGTTTTTAATTTAACAACTTTTAATGTGTACTTTTAAGAGCACACTAGCTTGTATTTCTCTCTCATATCTGAGTCTTGCAGGACATTGTACTCAAAACCTTTAGTTTTCATTTTTCAGTATGTTGAATATGACATTCTATTTTCTCCTGGTGTATAGAATTTTTTAGAAGACTAATGAATGCTTGGTGGAAGTACCTTTATAAGTTATCTCCTTTTTCATCTTTACTTTCCTTTATTTGCTTGTTTGGGGGGCCACACCCAGTGGCACTCAGGGATTTTTCCTGGCGTTGTTTGGGGAACTTCATGTGCCACCAGGGATCAAACCCCCAGTCAGCTGCATGCCAGGCAAGAGCCTTACCTTCTGTACTATCTCTCTACAAACCCACCCCTGCCTTTCATTAATACTCATTATTTTCTCCTGGGTTCATAATAATTTCATTAATGTGTCCAGTGTAGATTCTTTCGCATTTTGGTAACTGGTGTTAATTTCACAACTTGGAAACTTTAGCTTTTCCTTTTTAAAAATAGCTCTCTGTTTTCTTCCCCCTTCCCTTCTGAGATACCCTTTAGCTTCAAGTAGCTTATGATGGAATAAAATAGTTCTCATAGTTCTTCACTATTATTTCATTTTCCTCATTTCTTTCACCTGGGCCACTTCTAGGTTTCTGTCCTGAAGTCATTGATTTGATCTTTTATTTAGTCTGTTCTTTTTCCACGATTTTCAGTAGTATTTTGAACCCATTTATTGATTTCTTCATTAATCTGATATTTTATTCTTTAAATCTTTGGTTTCTACCTTTTGCTTATTATAGTTCTGAGCTTTTTAATTTGCTTTTCTGAGTATTCTTGAATTTCCCGTATTCAATTGTTTTGAGGGGCCAGAGTAATAGTACAGTGAGTAAGGTGTTTGCCTTGCACATGGCCAACAGGTTTGATTACTGGCATCCCATATGGTGCCCAGAGCACTGCCAGGAGTAATTACTGAGTGCAGAACCCCTGGGGTTCATACATTCAGGTGTGACCCAAAAAGCACCTCCTGCAAAAAAATTCAGTTGTTTTGAGAATTGATTTTCTAGGTGTTCTTATATATCTATCTGAGTTTTTTCATGTTTTTGTGTGTTTAGGGGAGGCTTGAGACCACATCAGGAGATATGCAGAGCCACTCCTGAGTTGTTTGTTTGTTGTCTAGGCAAAGCTCAGAGCTACCCAATCCTATATTCTGTTTTGATCTTTGTGTGAATGAGAGCTCGATATAACTTTCCAAGTCTTAGAGGCTGGGTTCTGGGGAGTTCTTTTATTGTGATGCTGTCCTGTTAAATTTCCCTGTTTTTTTTTTTTCTTGCTGTTGTTAGCCACTGATGGCCAAACTGCTTGTCTTTCACTTTTCCAGCAGGTGGCACTGTGGCTCCATTTTTGTCTTGGGGGTGTTTGTGGGGGGCTTCCAGCTGGCTTCTGTATTCAATCATTAGTAAAATCTGCATCAGCAGGGTGGGAAATCACAGAGGGAATAGTCACTGTCAAGAATGAGCTGGTTCCCAGCATCCCATATGGTCTCCTGACCACTGCCAGGGGTAATTCCTGAGCACAGAGCCAGCAGTAACCCCTGTGCATCGCCAGGTGTGACCCAAAAAGAGAAAAAAAAAAAAAAGAATGAGCTGGGAGATATCTCAGAAGTTAAAGCACATGCCTGGCATGCACCAGGCCCCAAGTTTGCTCTCTTGGCACCACATTACCAGGGGGTGGTCTCTGTCCCCCTCCCTCAAAAAAAAAATTTATAAATTTATATATATATATATATATATATGTATATATATAAAGTGTTGGGGCAGAGAGAATGGATAATTGGTTCCAGCGTGCGGCACTGATGACATCCCTCTTATCCAGAGTTTCCAGTTGGAGTCTGCTGTCAGCACTTTCCAGGGTAGGTCCCCAGGGATGAGGGGGAGCACGCAGTATCTGCCTTGCTCTGTTGCTATCAGAGACCAGCTTTAGTGGACCATTTCAGCTCCTCTCTTACGGGCTTCACCAGGGCAGGTGCATATGCCTCACACCATCTGCTCTTCCCTTTGCAGTGCCCTTGACAACCACAAGCCCTGCTCTCTGTCCTCGCCATACCACCACCTCCCTCACTATGTGCATTTCCTATGTTGCCTCCAGCAGCACAGTTTGTGAGATAAACAGGGTGTGTCAGTCTCAGAACCAAGTATGGGGCTCACTTTCCTATCTTTCATCTTTGTTCTACTCCCAAACCCAGCAGTGTGCTCTTAAAAAGTGGTTTTACAGGACTTTTTAAAAGTGGTTTTACAGATTTTTTGATATTCTCCAGCAAACTTTTGGGCTCTTTTTTATGTAGCAGTTAGATACATTTTGCTTCGAAACTTATTGGGAAACCTTTAATCCTGCCTGTGATTAAATCCTAACAGTGCAAACCTTCAGTGACCTGCCCGCATGGTCTTGAATATAAACATTGATTAGAGAGCACTTACAGTGTCATTTCTAGTAGGTGCAGCCTTCTAAGCTATCCTCATCACAATTAGATCTTGTTTATTATTAACTATTAGTAATACTGTGCTGTGAAGACTTACCTCTCCTTATCCCATGTCTCCTCTTTTTTTTTTGTTTTGTAGTTGAGTTTACACAATTAACAGTAGTACAGAGGTTCGTGCTTTTGATATAACAAGTTTTGTTACTGTACCTCCATCATGATCAGCGTACCAGATCACCACTGTTCCTGTGCTTCTGTTTTCTTTAAATTTATGATTTTATTATGATAGCATTAATATTATTGCTAAATATTTACAGTGTTGCTTCACCATGCCCACCACTCATATCTACTCTTAAAGAAATCTAAACACTGATGAGGTGTTTCAGTCAGATAATTCTCTGTCCCCGTCTACACAACAGTCTAATAGTGCTCTCAGTAGAGGGCCACAGTCAGAAAAAGGTTGAGAAAGACTAGTTTAACACACCATGGAAATGAGAAAACCATGAAACCTGCCTCTGATTAAGTTGGGGTTTACCCTTCTTGGTTGAAATTTTCAGAATTTACTTGAAAAAAAAGTTAAGGTATCTTTATATAGCCTATTATATATAATAAGACTCAAAAGCTTTGAAAACATCTTTATTAATGATTTCTTAACTACTATTCACCTTTTTCTTCTCTGAGTTGTTATTCTTCCCATACATTGTTTATATGACTTGTTCACAAACGCTAATATCCACAACCTGGTTACATTGATTGTAGTGTACATTGAATTTGGCCACTCTTACACGTTATCAATTCACCTTATCCCCAGAATACCATTGCTCCTGAAAGCTGCTGCTCAGTTTTCCCTTCTCTTTCAATCTTTTTGAAGAATATTGTTTTAAAGTCAAAATTTGTCCCATTTTCGGGGGCTGGAGCAATAGCACGGCGGGTGGGGCGTTTGCCTTGCATGTGGCCAACCCGGGTTTGATTCCCAGCATCCCATATGGTCCCCTGAGCACCGCCAGGGGTAATTCCTGAGTGCAGAGCCAGGAGTAACCCCTGTGCATCGCTGGGTGTGACCCAAAAAGCAAAAAAAAAAAAAAAAATTGTCCCATTTTCTTTCAAATATTGAAATATGCATTACTAGCTGCTTTTTTCCATATCCCAATTCACTATCTG
The DNA here is from genome assembly GCF_027595985.1 of Sorex araneus. NCBI lineage: Eukaryota > Metazoa > Chordata > Mammalia > Eulipotyphla > Soricidae > Sorex > Sorex araneus. The sequence continues at coordinate 66,645,033 of NC_073304.1, read as the reverse complement.
GCCATGCAGAAACTAAAGGACCATCCCCAAGGAGGAAGAATTGAAATTGTGTGTTTTTTTTTCATATTCCAAGCGTGTTATATCCATGCAAAAAGCCATGGGTGAAATTTTCAATATCATTTCTCTTTGTTACAGCTCAGTTCCAAGGAACAAAAACCCATTCCAAGAGGTAAGCTCCATAATTAACTGCCTTTCAAAAGGGGGAAAAAATTATGAAAGCAGGCAGTGTTAAAGAATATCTTTGACTTAAACATATGTATCTTATACATCCTTATTGTGTTATAATCCTAATAAATATAATTCTCTGAGCTCTGAATTCTTTTAAATAATATTAGCTACTATATTTTCATGATTTGTGAAGCTGCTTTTTAGAATTCCTTATGCTTATTAATAACTGACACATAATTCACAACAAAAAAAATACCGAAGATTGCTGTGAATGTTTGGTAAAGGTAATGATTTTTCTTTTGAAAAACAAAAAACTTTTTAGTGAAAATAGAGTATACAAGCAGAATGGGAGACCAACACCCAAGAGTAGTAGAAATAAGAACCAGGAGGTCTGCCCCAGAGTTTGGAAACTGGCCTCACATGCTGAGGGAAAAGGCAGCTGAGATAGAAAAGGGAACACCAAGTAGAGGATGTTGGGGGGACCCACTTGGGTTGAAAGCTGCGTGCCAAAAGTAGACTATAGCCCAAACATGATGGCCACTCAATACCTCTATTGCAAACTACAACATCCAACAGGAGAGAGAACAAAAGGGAATGCCCTGCCACAGAGGCAGGGTGGGGTGGTGGGGGCCGGGTGGGGGTGGTGGGAGGGATACTGGGAACATTGGTGGAGGAGAATGGGCACTGGTGGAGGAATGTAAACGAAATGCAAACATGAAAGTTCGTATGTTTGTAACTGTACCTCACGGTGATTCGCTAATATAAATTTTTTTTTTAAATAGAGTATACATTAGCAATGGTAACGTGAAAATCAGAAATGTATTAGAAAAAGCTCTTTGGATGTATTTGCTGTTATTTGATCAGATGTATTTTCCTCTGACTTGCTGCCAAACAATCTCTATTTCATTTTTTCACTCATTCACTGCCACTGTTGCTGTCATCCCGTTGCTCATCGATTCGCTCAAGCGGGCACCAGTAACGTCTCCATTGTGAGACTTGCTGTTACTGTTTTTGGCATATCGAATATGGCAGAGCTTGCCAGGCTCTGCCGTGGGGGCGACATACTCTCGGTAGCTTGCCGGGCTGTCCGAGAGGGGGCGGAGTTTCACTCAGTAGACATTAGAAATATTTTTAATTCATAGAATTCATCTTCTTGAATATTATAATACTGGTGGTTTCGTTTGGCAGTGTCGGGATTCAATCCCAGGGTGAGGCATATTGTAATGTGTGAGGCATATTGCTCTGTTGCTCCATCCAAAAATGCTATTGTAACAATAACTTTCAACTATTTCATTTGTTCTTTTGCACATTTAGGCAATCGTTTTTGTAGTGGGAGGAGGCAATTACATTGAATATCAAAATCTCGTTGACTACATAAAGGTACATTTTGGCCTTTTTATTGTTTTCTCATTTTGATGCTTCATAGTTCTTTTATGTTTTAAAATATTAGCACTCACTCTGATGACTACTCTGATTCTTACATATAACCCCTTTGTTAGAGGTTGTTTGAAAAATTCCATGTGTCAGGGGAAATGCTCATATGTTCATTGCTTTCATATTCTTATTACATTAGTTTCTGGCCTAAAATAGTACGTATTGTATCTTACTGATACACTGCGCTCTACAGCTCTCAGTCGTAATTTGCAACTATCTGTCTTAATTTGACTTTAACTGTTTAGAAATGTCAGGTAAGCTCATCCAAAAGAGTTTCCTTTTGCAAACTAAGTTGCCAAATTTATTTTCCTGAATAGGTACTTTTCTCTCATCCTAGTGACTTAACACACAAACCACTGGTGGCTTACATTAATTAACACAAATTGCAGCACAGGCACCAACCTGTTAAATCAGCAGCATGTAACAAACTCAGAATGTTAGCTTTTTTTCATCAAATAGAGGTAGAAAATTAGAAACGGAGTACTATTCAGAGCTGGCAGCAGCAGGGAGCAACAGACAACTAAGGAATAGGTATAACTTGGAGAGTGAAAACAGCATGTTTAATATAGGGGTATAAGAATTAGTGTTAGAATAGGATTTTGCCATCTTCATTATTCAGTGAACATTAAATAATAATCATTTCTGGGACTGGAGAGATAGTCTAAGTATTAAGGCACATGCTTTGCCTGTAGCAGTTCAAACCCCAGGACACCGCTGGGGTAGCACCTCAGACCAGCACCTCAGGGCCCAAGCAGCACTATATCCTCAGACACTGTAACTCCCAGTCTAGTTAGCTGGGAATCACTGGAGGGCCTTCTGTGCAACCTCCCAAAACATCATTTCTAATGTAAGACTTTATTAAGTTTTTGGTATATTAGTAAGGAAAAAGAAAAACGGCAGATCACACAGAACTTCGAAACCCTCAAGCATCCTTTCTCAGTGGTACATGGCAGTTTTCTTACCTTTGAAGTGTGAGCCAGCAAGATGTATGTAAGATTCCTTGGTCTCAGGAGAGCATCTGTCTTATACAAAGAAGGGTTTTTTTGTTCCCCTCTCTGATCATAGAATCAGACTGCACCACTGGCTCAAAAGCAGTAAGCAGCAGACATAATAAAAACCAGGTGCGAACCATCTGGCTCTATAGTTTCATTAAATAATAATCTAGTGCAAGTTGCCCCCTAATCTGCCAATGGCCCTTACATAGGCTGTTAATTAAACACTAGTTAGTCTCTGTCAATTATTTTTGACCAGGGATCAACAGTATGACTTATCCTGGAGTTACAGGGATAAACACAGACTTGCAGCAAAGCAGTTTAAATTTATCCTGTACTTACACATTCCCTCAAAAAAATCCTCATCCTGGTTAAGCTTTTCTTAGTTATGTTTTTTACATTTATAGAACAGACAAACAAGAATAAGTGCCAAAATACTAATCATTTAAGTATAATGACCAAGGTGTAGATAAGATTTTATTTTTCCCCCTCCCACTCCCTCTGTGTTCATTTTTGCCATGTCCAGAGGCCACATGCTTTGCTGCAGTGTGCCAGAGATCCTCATGACAGTGCCTCCAGAATTGCACTGGGCCATACATATGGGGAGGGAGGGTGCCAGGAATCAAACTTGTGACCTCACACTGACCTGCAAAACAGGCACTCACTCTGCCAGTGAGTCACACCCCCAGGCCCTGCAGATTTGTGCAGTTTAACTACTCCTATCCCCATTTCTACTATATAAACTTTAAGTTTTTGAGACTTAATTGATTCAGTATAATTAAATCTAGTTCTTTATCTGATTATTCACTTCTATCAGGAGTTTGATGATATAAGCTTGAGTTATCCTTTACTGGGTTTTCAGAATATTTACCTTATTGCCATCAGCCACAAAAGCATATGTATACACAATAGGGCACATCCAGGCAATTTTCTTAACAAACGAGCACTTAGGCTAATTGTGGTCTGTTGCCCTAGAGTTGAGTGAATTTGTTTGCATGTAGTTGGTCAGCAACCTTTTCCTTGGCAAATGTTCTAAAACAGTATTTCTCAACCAGGGCCATATGGAGCCACAGGTGGAAAAAGGTTAAGAAAAACTGTCCTGGAATATATAAAACCTGTAAACTGAGGCCCTGTAAAAAAAAGAAAAAAAAATTTTTTTTTTTTTAAAGCACTGGAATTGTGTTTATCCCAAGATGTTATTACACCATTGAGACTTAACCACTTGGGTTACTGCAGTTTCAATCCTCCTTAAACCTCCTGGATACTCATCTTGTATATCTTCAGCTTCAGGTAAAGGAGGCAGCTTCTTCAGGCCATGTGGAATCTGTAGTGAGCCTTTTAAAAAGAATCAAAATAGGTCTGGAGCAATAGTACAGTGGGTAGAGCGTTTGCCTTGCATGCAACTAACCCAGGTTCCATCTCCGGCATCCCATATTGTTCCCCAAGTACCACCAGGAGTGATTTCTGAGTGCAGAGCCAGAAGTAACCCCTGAGCATTGCCTGGTGTGACCCAAAAAGCAAAAAAAAAAAAAAAAAAAAAAAGCCAAAATAATGTTAACTTTTCTTTTTTTTAATTCACCTGTTGCCCCCCTCAAGACTTTCTCTTTCCAGTCGTCTCTAACTTTCCCCTTTTTCCTGGTCCAAAAGACCACCAGCTTGTGCAAGAACACTGATCCATTGAGCTGGCAGCAGCATGAGACTGGCCGGTACATAGGAAGCAGGGCTAGGTACATGCGGGCTTGCCTACTAGATAGAAAAGGTACAGCAATCATTAATCCTTATCCTGGATTAATCCTATCCTGGATAAGAAGACAGAGGCAGTTTCATTCTTTCCCTAGATCATTAGGTTTAGATTGGTAGTATGTTTGTATTTGATCCTTCATAACTTGTAAATGAAATTCTTCTGTGTTACAAGATCAGGCATTTGAAACCCTCCTCTATTTTTCCTGTATTTCAACAGTCTTTACCTTTGATTCCCCTTCTGGTTCCTTACCAATACATTAGGTTACTCTTTCTGAGTCTGATTAGAGATTTGCCCAGTTTACACTGCTTTGTGTTCAGTAATGTATGTGATAAGCTAGTCAGACAGGGTGTTTTTAGCACACTGTTGAACTACACCCACAACAAAACACATTTCTTTTTCAATACATAAAAAGGAATCCGAATTGAGACTCTGGTGACCTCTAATAGTTTTAAAGACAGTTGCTTTAGTTGCCCAGTATAAAATCTCTAAACCCCAAAGAATAAGTTTCATTCTTTTTTATAGGCTATCCAAGTTTTTCCAGTACCTTTTTTGTTTTCTGGATTAGACCCAGAATACATACTGTGTACCTGGAATCCTAGTACTAAGGGTAATAGGCCAGCATAGTTCTGTGCAAATGTGTGTTTTCATTTTTATTAGATATATGCTTAGAAGCAGAATTGGCAGATCATAGTAACTATATTTAACCATTTGAAGAACTGTCAGACTGTTTCCCAGAGTAGTAGCACTATTTTACATTCCAGTCAGCAGTGTATGAGGTTTCTGATTTCTTCATTCCTATCCTAGGGGGTACGAAGTGCATACTGTGGTTTTGATTTGCATTTTTCTGATGTCTTATGAAGCCAAACATCTTTTCATTATCTCGATTGAATTTCCTTATCAGAGAAATGATTTGGAAATACTTTCTCCAATTTTGTCCTTTCACCCGATAATTGACCTTTATACATTTTTCTGCTTTAATGAAACCCAATTTATTTCTTTTTCTCTTGTGATTCATGATTTTTTTTGTTATATATAAAGATCCTTTGCCAAATTCAAAGTCCTGAATATATAGCCCATTTTTCTAACTTGTAGTTTTGGTTCTTAGATTAAAAGCAAAACCATCTTGGGGCCGGAGCAATAGCACAGCAGGTAGGGCATTTGCCTTGCATGCAGCCGACCCGGGTTTGATCCCTGGCATCCCATATGGTCCCCCAAGTACCACCAGGAGTGATTCCTGAGTGCATGAGCCAGGAGTAACCCCTGAGCATTGCTGGGTGTGACCCAAAAAGCAAAAAAAAAAAAAAAGCAAAACCATCTTGTTAGTCTGTATATATAGAATAATAGAAGGTCTAATTTGTTTCTTTTTCATAAGTTATCCATGTTTTTCAGTGCTATTTATCGAGTAAATAGGGTTTTTTTTTCCACTGAATGATCTGGACAGCCTTGTTGATAATCAATTTAACATATATGTGTGGGCTCTGTACTCTAATTTTGATTGATCCAAAGGTCTGTCTTAGAGCTAGTACTAAATTATGTTCTTTGTAGTAAGTTTTGAAATCAGTACCATTGGCCCTCCTGCTTTACCCTTCTTAAGATTATTTTGCCTTTTTTGGGTCCTTTATGAACGATTCCATAGGAATTTTACAATCAGTTCATAAGTTTCTACATAGATGTCATCTGTGTACCAATAAGGTTAGTGTTGAATCTGTAGATCAGTTTGGTGGGCATTTCCTTTTAGCAAAAGTTTTAAATCTTCTGATCCATGACAGTGGAGTATTTTTTCATTCATTTCATTTGTTCGGATCTTTGAGTTATTTCAAGCTTTCAAAGTCTAAGTTTTGCACCTTGTTTATTAAAAGTTTTCCAATGTATTTATGTTTATAGAGAATAGAATTATTTTCTTAGTTTGGAATCAGATTTTTTAATTGTCTATTGCAGTGTCATACTATTTAGGAATAGATTTCATTTTACTTCTTCCTTAACCTATTTGAAATGTCTTTCCTTTTTTATTTCTATTTTTAACTTTTCTAATCACCCTGACTAGAACCTCCAATAAACTACTAAAGAGCAGACATTCTGATCAGAGGGCGGGGGGATGTGGGGAGGCTCGCGTGGGGACCTATCATCATTAAGAATGATGTTAGATAATAAGTTTTTCTGAGAATTTTTTTTTTTTCAGAACAATTTTTTGAAGCTACCCACTTTATCCTGAGAGGCTTTTAAAATCCTTTTTAGTATCATGGCTTAGTGTCATTCTAGAGGAATCAAGCATGGGTCTGTGACAGAGCAGCCTCCCCTAAGACATTAGAAAAAAAACACATTAGTCCAGCCTTACAAAAATTTATAGCTATCCCTATAAGAAGAGCTTCTTACTAAAAATTTATTACAATGCTTTGATTTATACTAGTCATTACAAAATGAGAAATCCAAAGGAAATGTAGTTATTGATGACAACCTAACATAAAACGTCATTTTTTTAAACGTGTTTCCCTCCTTCCCTTTGTTTTTGAGATGGCTGAGGTCATACATACTTGGTTCTGGTGCTTACCCTGGGCCCGGCACTGCAGGTGCCTAACAGAATGCCTTATGCTTGTAAGGCAGGAGCTTTTGACACTGACCTGTGACCAGACATCATAACTTCTTTTTTTTGTGATTCTGCTATATTTGATAATACAGTGACCAACTATACATTGATAGTACACATTGGGAATTTGACTTAAAGCACTAGATCTAGTTATTACAGTAAGTCAAGGTATGAACACTTTTCATATAGTTCATTCTTTGTGGGAAAAAATATATACACAGTCTGTACAATTGGGGAAAAATAAGGCTGCATGGATAGCCCCATAAAATAAAAAAGGTTGCACTGTGAAATAATAACAGGCTCCAGTGCTAAAAATGAAGCACTGGGTGATAAAAAAGATTAGTATTTTAGTGTTTTTGTGTTCTGAAAGTGCTTCCTAAGAAGAATGTTGAGTTATTAAAACCAGGAAACTTAATCAGGGTAGGGAGGGATAGCAGGGGCAATATATAAGTACAATATATAAATACAAAATATGTAAGTACAAAATTAATCCTAGTTAGTCATTATCGTTGGCCTACACTAGGGGGCAACCCATACCAGCTTGTCAACATTATTTCACGGGCTAGGTCAAGTTTGAAGGCTGGCACTTGTTTTCTGTCATGTGGCTTGATGATAATCACCACAGAGACACCAAAAAATCTCTTTGAAAAAAACGAGCTCTCCTCAGAGCACGGTGTCTCCATTGTAGCTTGGAAGTTCTTAGTTGGAAATAAGATGTCCTGTGCCACTGCTGTCAGATCTGAGAAACTGTGCCCAGATATATTGTCCCCCTCTAAAACTATCCTGCACAGTCCTAAGATACCTAATTACAGGCATACCTGATTTTACTACATTTCACAGATTCTGTGCTTTTTATAAAGTAGAGGTTTGTAGCAAGCAATCTTATTGGCAAACTATTTTTTAACATTAAGGAATGTAATAAAGCCACAGGTATTTCAGAGTTATTTTCTAGACATGTACATTTTTTTAAGACAATGCTATCACATTCTCAAGAGACTATAATAGTAATCAAGTTTTGTATGTGCTTAGAAACAAACCTACAATATCTCCAGTTTATGTTTGTATATGACCTTCTGTAATTGCTACACTTACATTTAGAAAAAATGGGAATGAGGTGTGACTGTTCTCAGAGCTGGTTTGCTAAGGACATATTTTAGCCAGTGATGTTTTATCAGCTTGTATATCACAGAGAAATGTTCTTATATTACAAAATCATAATTTCTTTGTTCTGGATTAGACTTTTGATTACTAAAATGTTTTATGAATTTGCCTTCAAGTTCATAAAACATTCATGTAGTTTTTTGGGGTTTGTTTTTTTTTTTTTTTTTTTTGGCTTTTTGGGTCACACCCAGTGTTGCACAGGAGTTACTCCTGGCTCATGCACTCAGGAATTACTCCTGGCGATGCTCAGAGGACCATATGGGATGCTGGGAATCGAACCCAGGTCGGCCATGTACAAGGCAAATGCCCTACCCGTTGTGCTATTGCTCCAGCCTCACATGTAGAAATTTTTTATCAAAATTCTCCAGTAGAAAACTTGACTGTGTTACTGGATTCCCACCTAAGAATGAAAGTCACAATAAATTATAAAATGCAATGAGATCTATTAACAAGTAGCAGACAAATAATGAATTGCTCATTGAGAATTAAAAGATGGTTCAGGCTACTTGTACCATTTCCTAACATAATAAAAACACTAAGAATGTTTTTTCAAGAAGTATTCTGTGGCTAGAGAAATAATACAGTGAATAAGGTATAAAGTGAAGCCAATCAGGGTTCCATCCCTGGCACCTAAAATTTTTCCCCTGAGAACTGCCACCAGGTGTGGCCCCAAAAATGAAATTTTTAAGGTATCTTACATTGGAAGAATGTTGACATATAATTCTGTAGATAACTGTGAATATGATAGTCATAAGATTTCATCTAGTTTCCATATAAATGACACTAGAGGTCCCATAAAAATTATACCATGCCAGTTTCATCATTTTATTCTCTGAAATTTGAGGTTCGATATGGGCAGTAAATTCACATACTACCAAAACAACTTTCAGAACAAAACTTACTTACTTGGAAAACTGAAGCTATTACTTATATCTGAATTCTTGGTTTTTATAGGGAAAACAAGGCAAACACATTTTATATGGCTGCAGTGAACTTTTTAATGCTACACAGTTTATTAAACAGGTAAAGCATACTTTTTTATTTTGTTTTTGTTATAAAACTGATAAGTGGTATTTTCTATTATGGAAAGTTAAATTTGGAAAGTATTCAGTTGTAAGTACTCAGGAAAACAAATTTAGCATTTCTTTATATGACTTTGCCAAGCATATCACAAATTGAGCCTGAAAATTTAAGTAACTTTCTTGAGTAAACATTTGTTCAGTTGATTCTGTGGAGTCACATTTACCTTGAAAATGAATGACACGTGAAGTCAAGAATGGCCTATGCTCAGGAACTACTTATTGATGTGGGGGGGCCACACCTTATGGATACACCAATAACATGGATTCTACAACAGAAGAATAACTAAAAACATAACCTGGGATAACAGTTGGTTTCCTTTAGTGAACTTAAGAGAAAATGTGAATACTCTTAATGACCTGGGCTTTAAAATTCAACTATAGACTTCTTTCCCAAAAGAAACAACTAACGGTAAACCACAGGACAGGAAACAGTACCCTGCAGCTTGGAGTGAGCCTGGGGTGCCCTGGAATAAGGAGGACACACAGCAAATCACAGCTTTACTGAACAAAAGGTGAATGCAAGAAAAGGTGTGGAAGGGCCCGCCTTCGATGCCGCGGAGCCTGTGTCAAGAAGGGCTCCTTCTCCATGGAGGATCTCAGAGAGGAGATCTGTATCCGTGCCACCTGCAGGAACTGTAGCTCAGCTCTGCCTTGATGATGCTGCTTTCTGTTTCATTGTAAGCCAGTTAAGTTTAAAGTAGCACAAAAATTGGGGGACCAGGGAATTTGGACCGCACCAGTGGTGCCAGAGATCAATCACCTTCAAGGCAAGTGCCCTCACCCCTGCACTATTTCTTCAGCCCCCAGACAAAAATTGTTAACACATGGCAATGTGAGAACTCAAGGGAATAGAACATCAAAGAAGCGACAAGCTCTCTAGAATTCAACCTCAAAAACAGGGAAGTTTATATCTCCCTGTCATAGAGTTCAACGTTGCAATATTAAAGAAGCTCTTTTAAAGAGTGAAGAAAACTGAGTCACCTTCAGGTGACAGGAGATATATGAGCGCAGAAATAAATGAAGGGCCAAAATAGAAATTGAAGCTTTAAGAAGTTAACAGATGCAGGATGTAAAGAGCTCAATAAATAAGGTCAAGAGCACTAGAGAATGTTTGAAACAGAATAAATCAAATGGAGCTTCAAGCAGTGAGCTTGAAGATAGTAATCTACAAGGGCTATAGCACTTGCCTAGGCATATAGCTGAGCCTGGAGTGATTCCATGAGCCCCTAAAACAAAAGGATTCCAGTGAAAGGAGAGAGAAATTACAGGGAAAAGAAACTATCCAACTCCATCAGAAAAGCAATATTAGCATAATGGATATCCCAGAAGAGAGAGAAGGGAACAGATAGTTTATTCAAAGAAATAGTGGAAAATTTCCCAAACCTAGGAAAGGAACTAAATTTAAAAGTCCAGGAATACCAAGACACATGCTGATGAAACTTCAGAAGAACTTGAGACAATATTGAGGATGACTAGAGGAGGGAAAGGTAACAAATAAAAGTAGTTCCAGTTCCACTAGGTTTCATTTGTACATCTCAGCAGAACCTCTATAGGCTAGGAGAGAATAAAATGACATTCAAAATACTAGGTAGAAAATATCAACCATGAATATTATCTTCTGCAATACTCTGTAATATGTTGGAAAAATAAAGGCTTTCAGACAAACAAAAGCAAACACTAGACCTCCCTTAGAAGAAATGCTGAAAGGAGTTCTATTTATATTGAAAGAAATTCCACTAAAAAATTGTGCATGAAAGCCAGAACACGAAACAGCTGTAGCAAGCCTCATATCAACAGTAACCCTTCATGTAAGTAAGCTGAACATACCATTAAAAAAAATGTAGTTTGTGGAGAGATGGATAGAGTAAAAGTATAAGCCAACTCATTTAAGCTATCAAGATAAGCAAACCTAAAGTGAAGTGGATGGAAAATACTTTAAGTCAATGGAAAATTTTATTTTTTCCATTCACTTCCCTTTGTTGAAAGACTAGATATTGAATGCTTGAGTTGCTGTACCTGATGGTGGGGTCACACTTTGTTTTGGTGCTCACACACAGTTGCAGTGTTTCAGAGATCTCTGGAACTATACTCTGCATACGTAGTACTGGGGATTGAACTTGTGTCCTCAGCCTTGAAAGTCAAGATGCCCTAATATTGAGCTATCCACATTGCCCTCTAACGAAAAAAAAAAAATACATATATTTAATAAATAGTTTTAAATAAATAATTTAGTGGTGAGATATTTAAATTTCATAGGACTTCTGGGACCTGTTGCAAGAGGTGATTACTATAAGATTAATGAAAAAATTTAAAAGGAAGACTCACTATAGTTAAGAGACAAAGATGGGGGCTGGAGTGATAGCACAGTGGGTAGGGCGTTTGCCTTGCACGCAGCCGACCCGGGTTCGAATCCCAGCATCCCATATGGTCCCCTGAGCACTGCCAGGAGTAATTCCTGAGTGTAGAACCAGGAGTAACCCCTGTGCATCGCCGGGTGTGACCCAAAAAAAGAAAAAAAAAAGAGACAAAGATGGAGATTATATATAATAATATATATATAAGTAGATCTAGTCAAAAAAAAAAAAAGCACTTTGTAGAATGTATGCTCTTACAGGGCTCCAAAATAAAGCAAATATTAACAAGCCTAAAAAGAGTCATTGACAGCAACATAGTATAGTAAGGGATTTTAGCATCTTAAGCAGTGGAACAAAAGGTCAGACAGAAAATCATCAAGGCCCTCCTTGATATGAGAGAGAGAGAGAGAGAGAGAGAGAGAGAAAATACAGTAAGTAGGGTGCTTGCCTTGCACACAATCAATCCTCGGCATCCCATATGGTTCCCCAAGTGATCCCAAATATGGGTCATTCCACCACCACCACCAAAAAAAATCAACAAGGACACAAAATTTTTATAGATACCAACAAAACCTTTCTCCCCAAAAAACAAAATATGCAGTCTTCTCAAGTGTTTATTGAAGTCTCAAGGATAAAACCATATGTTGGGACTCAAAATAAGCCTAAATAAGTCTATAAAGATTGAAATCAAGCCCTGCCCCCGAAATTAGGATAAAATCACAAAATTTGAAGACAACTCATGTCATGATGGAACATGTATTGTGTCAGAGAAGAAAACAGATACCTCCAGATGAATGAAGACATCACTTACCAAAGACAGTGAAATGCAAAAAATTCATACTAAAAGGAAATAACCTAAATTCCTACCAACTGACAATATGTGGTATACAGCCGTAACTATTCAGCTTTAATGAAAGGTGAGATCCTGCCACTTACAACAGGATAGATGGACCTAAAAGGTATCATACATAGAATAAGCCAGGTGGAGAAAGACAACACTATATTTATAAAAAAACATTTGTAATATTCAAGTTAGTATTAAACATCAAATAAAAATATTTTATTCTGGGAATGTAATAAACAAAATGGGCTTAAATTTTATCACTGATACACGATGCACTTCTGAGATGTTTATAAATACATTTAAAAGGGTTTTTTGTGACTAACTGTTTTGTTTTGTTTCAGCTGTCACAACTTGGACAGAAATAATACATACAAAAGAACCTTAATGTGAGAATCTACTTGGAACTTGGATAAATGTAAAAAGAAATGTCAAAAGAGCCAGATGTTTCCTTCTCCATATCATTGTCCTAATAGTAAAACTTAGTTATTTGTTAATTTTTAAGGAAATTCTATACTTAATATAATGTGTACCGATTAAGAGAATAAAGAATTTCGGAAATAAATTTTTAACATTGTGTACATACTCTCTCCTGTTGTTTGACAAAGTGCTTTGAAGAAAAGGAAACTTTTATCAGAATATAACATTAAAATTGTATAGTACCTAATCTCATAATTATAACTTATTAAAGTTTTTATAAATGAAAGATAATAATGTAAAAATATTATTTAGTTCATGAATCTCCTACTTCAACACATTTTAATTACAAAATTTCCATGCTACACTTCATGATTTGTTGATTCTTCATGTTGCCTATAGATTTCAAGTGGAGGTTTTATTTTGCATGGGCCACCCACAACAGTATTTGGAGACAGGCGGTGCTGGGGATTGAACCTCTGTTGCCTGCATATAGGGCAAGGGCCTTACTCATATACTATCTCTTTCAGCCTGTTGTTTTCATTTTGTTACAAAAAAATCCCTCTGTATAATGGTAACAGTAACTAAGAACCTCCAGAATAAACAAATATAAAAGACTTCCTAGATTTCTAGCTATACATAGAAGGGTTAAACTTGATAATCGCCTTCCTCGTGTGCAGCACCAAGTAGGAATGTTGATCAATCATATAACTCAAAACAACCATAGAATTAAATAAAGTACTCCTCGGAGGGGGGCGGGGAAGGGGAGAGGAACTGTTCCTACCATAGAACCCAAGGTGTTTTCTTCCTAATGAGCTGCATAAAGAGGAATTTGTGATATTTCAGACAACGTTTTGGTCACAGACACAGGCAGACTCACAAAACTGTTTCTGCACCCAGTGTTCATACCAAAGCACCAATCAAAATAATAATTCTAGTTGGGTAGAACTCTGCTAATCCTAGTCCTGGGATAAAATTTAGTGTTTGGGCTACTAGAGCAAATTACCATACACTGATGAATAGATTTTACATACATATTTCACAGAGCTGAATGCTAGGAAAGTCCAGATCAAGGTCCGTGTACACACAGTCGTGAGAGTTATCTCTGGTTTCCCATGGCCAACCCTTGTATCATCAGATGAACACCAGCAGAGGGCATCCACTGGTCCATCAGTCCCCTTGTAAGAGCACAAATTCAGTCACAGTTTCCACTCTGGTCATGACATGCTTTGAATCTCCAAATACCAGCACATCTGGGATTAGAGTTTCTATGCGTGAATTTCAGGGAACACACACTCAGTCCTTAGCATGTTGTCCAGGTGACGAAAGTAGTTTACAGTCAGGGTGTAAAGAGACAAAGTTAATCAAGGTGCTGAGCTGCAGAGCTCTGTTTCCTCAATAATGCAATCAAACCAGCTATAAATCTGCATGAAAGACAAAAGGATATGGTCTCTTTTTCATGTTGTCTTTGATTCTTAAAAAACAAGTTAGAAATAACTATCAACATGAATGTACAGTTATATTTTCTAAGTTGACTTCAGTTCACATAAAAGATCATTGCCAAAGTTCTAAGAAAATTTTACTTGGGACTGGAAATGAAGGGTAGAAGAACTGGTCCTTAGTAAGAAGCTTGCCACTGTGTGTTTGTGGGTTGGGGTTGGGGGGATGAGGAGAGAGGTGGTTGTGGGTAGGTCAGGGAAGGAACCACTATGACAATGATAAAAGGTGGGGGTCACTTTGGACAAGGACTGGGTACTGAAAGGTGTTCAAGTGATATACATGATATCCTATCAGTAATGGCATAATAAACCACAGGGCCTAAAAGGAGGGGGAAAAAAGTGCATGCCGTAGGGGTAGGTAGGAAACTGGAGACATTGATGGAGGGAAGTGGACACTAGTGGAAGATTGGTGCTCAAACATTGTACCCCTGGAAATCAGTGACTTTGTAATTTACAGTGATTCAATAATTTAAAAAAAACTTTCTTTGGGATCTATAAAGATATGGGAGTCTTTAAAAAACTATTTCTAGGGGCTGGAGCAATAGCACAGCGGGTAGTGCGTTTGCCTTGCACGCAGCCGACCCAGGTTTGATTCCCAGCATCCCATATGGTCCCCTGAGCACTGCCAGGAGTAACCCCTGTGCATCGCCGGGTGTGACCCAAAAAGAAAAAAAAAAACTATTTCTAGGGTGGTCAGGAATGTAATCAGTCATAGAGCACCTTCTTCCCATGTATGACTTCATTCTCAGCACCCAAATATAGGTTTCTTAGGAAACCCAGGCTTCTCCCAGACAGCCCACAGGTTAGCCCTCTTGTATAGGTTCCCCAGCATGGCCATCCACAATATTGTAAGAGCCATAGTAGCTGCTCGGGCAGGCCTGGACAGTTCAGTAAGTCTGAAAGTCTGCACCCACAGATCCACAGCTTGAAACCAGTTTTTTTTTTTTATTCCTGAGGGTGATCCCCGAGGCACTGATTCCTGCCACGTTAAAGATTAGGTAAATCTAGAGGTTGGTAGGGAAAGGAACTGCTCTGCGAGGCTATTTACGAACTCAGATTAATTCTCACAACAGGTGCTACAACTCCAGTTTTAGAGGTGGGAATGAAGTTCAGCGTAAGAACCTTGCTTAAAGTTACAGCCAGCACATGGTAAAGTCAAAGGTGGAACATAACATCTGTGCTCCAAATCCATCCTCTTTCCCCTGTTAGAAATTGCTTGGCTGTGAAAGCAAGAGCCTTGCTAATTCCACATTGGTCAACCCAGGTAAATAACATCTTTCTCCTACGTACAATGAACTCCACAGAGCACGGGGATCCAACAAGGACCAGACTGCTCACCTGAAGCAACCAGCCAGGAGACGCAGCCACAGAACTCTGAGCTAATGAGCTGGCAGGCTCGGCCACCTGTCTAAAAGAACTTGCATAGTTTGGCAAAAACATGGGGATGGGCAGTTCACTTGGCCTAGATGAACTACAATGAAAGAAAAAAAAGCAATTTTATTTTTAAAGAATAAAGTGAAAAAGGACTTTTTGTTCTTAAAACAGAAACCTATTTCTTTGCCATCCCTTAGTTTATGACAAATTTCAAGATGGACACCCTACTATAATCAAAATTGACTTGAATTTATGCCAATAAAATTTACAACTTTCATACTTTAAAGGAGTTGAAGTTATAACTCAAGCACCCAAGAACAGATGAGTGATTAAAGATGAGGCTGGAAACAAGGGGACAGGGTGTTGCCTTGCATGGGGCTGTCCAGGGTTTGATCCCCAGCATTCCATGGTCCCCTGAGCACTTCAGGTATAATTCCTGAGTGCAGAGCTAGGAGTAGTCCCTGAGCATCTCCAGGTGTAGCAAAAATTTTAAAAGTGGCTAAAGAAATGTGTGTATATAATATACATCATCTATAATACACATATATACAATGTATACACATATGTACAAAAAACTACTTAGTTATAAAAAAAGATAAAAATCAAATGATTAGCTATAACATGGAGGGAACTTGAGGGCATACCATGCTGAGTGAAGTCAGAGGGAGAGGATCCGATGATCTTTAGTGTGGGATATAAAGAAGCATTGTAAGAGAATAACAGTTAGCCAATGGTCACAAGTTTGAGAGTTGGCCTACAGAACTGAGTCCAACAAGGGGGTACAGTGAGGGGGGCACCTGGAGACTGGTAGAGGGACACACAAACTCTGGTGGTAGGTGTGGAGTAGGAACATTGTATGCATTAAACTCTATTCTTAGCAGCTGACACAATTCCTGACAAAGGTAAATGGTTAAGGAAAAGACAGGCAGCCAGCCCAGCCAATGAGAAAACATTACACTCCTGTTGCCATCATTCTTGAGAGGCACAAGAATCGACCTCTCCTCTCCGAGGGCCTCTGATGAGCAGGCCTGAACTAGGTAATGGTCAGTGTCTCCGCAGAATGAAGAATGAAGCCCACGTGGAGTGCAGAGATGTTCCAATGACACCACCTGAACCCCCTTAGTCTGGTGCTTAAAATATAAACATTGAGACCAGAGGCAGAGCTTTGAGAGATGCAAAAGCCAATAGGGAATTTAAACAAAGCCAAAGAAACACAAAACAGGCAGATTATAAGATTTCATCCAAAAGCACAAGTCAGTGACCCCTAAGAGAAAGAAGACTCACCAGAGTTACTTTCAGGCAGCAACCAAGGCAGGGCTCGCCCAGGGGCCCCTTTGAATGGAGAAGATGAGTTCTGTGTTGAAATCAAGGAAATGGAGTTGACGGAGCAGTGTGTTGGAGAGGATAATTCTAGAGATCTGCATGGAGTTAGGTGGTAACAGTGCGTCGTTGTAAGGAAACTCCTAGACAAGGAGATCAAACCACCAAAAAGGATTACAGAGAACAGGAACAACATACTCTGTAAACAGGAGACTAGAAATACTGTCTATTCCCATCATCTAAGTACCTCCTTGTTCATGAGATTGGCAAAGTACTTATAAGGGTTTTGTCTCAGTAAATGAGAAAATAAGGTTCTAGATGAGAAAATATCCTGGCTCTACCTTGCAAAACTCAAAAGCAGTGGCCATGAGTCAGTATAGGAGATAAAGCACTCAGCGGCTATGAGACAGTATAGGAGATAAGGCACTTGAATCCCACCAACACCAGCTCAAACCCTCAACTCCTTAAGCCACCACCTTTGGTCACTGCTGAACTGAGCCAGGGATGAACTCTGAGCTCCGATGGATGTGACCCCAAACAAACACTCTCAAAAGCCAGATCCAGAAGGGTTAAATTGTGTCTAAGTAACTTAACCATAGGCAAGAAAACTCAAAAACTATACAAAAATTACTGTATACAGAATCCATTAAAGGGATTGGAGAGGTAGTACAATGGGTAAGGCACATGCCTTGCAGGCAGCCAACCACATTCAATCCCCAGCACCAAATATGACCCCTCGAGCACTGCCAGGAGTGACCCCTGAGCACAGGAGGCAGGAGTATGGTCTGAGCAATGGCAATACTATCCAATCAAAATTAATTAGAAAAAAATAGGTCACAAAAACTCATTCTGAAGATAAAATTCTACATAAAAACAGCCAGAAATGTCACCGATAATAGACTGGACATTAAAACACTATATCTAACCTTTAATATATTCAAGGAGATAGGGGGAAATGAGTATTTTTAGAGCTATGGAAAAGTAAAAACACAAAGGAAGTCTTTGAACTTCTAGACATGAAATTCGGTGTCTAAGATGAAAAAGTTTCTAGATCTATTTTTAGAGTAATATTTATAAATTGAACTTAGGATATAAACTGGGGTATTTGTGGTTTAGTTTAATGAAGCAAAAGTTAACTTTTTAAATAAAAATAACTCCAAAATACTTTTTGACTGAAAGCTCACACTGGTCATAACATAATGAAGTACCTTTTCTCCCAATTAACTGAATTAGTAAGTTCACTCTGAGCTGAAGATAGCTCCAGAGTTGTTAGGGAGATCACTCAAAGGACTGGCATGTATGCCTGGCAGGGTCACAGTTTAGATCCTTGGCATTGCACAGCTTCTATCAGGTTATGTCAGACAGGATGGCCTGCGTTTGTGTGTCTGCCCAGAAACCAGGGCTGATTAGCAGAGGCTGCTACGGAACAGACTTGTTTGACTGGATGGATGAACATGGCAGCAGATGCTGGCCATGCTCCCATTCATTGATTCTACTCTTAAAAACCCACTACAATCCTCTTCTTTCAGTTAGTACACAATTAAGTGTCTTCTAACTGCTAGCTGCTCCAGGGATATGAGAGTGACACAAGTGAAAGACAGATCTTTAAGTTCTCCCAATTCCCTAAAAATCAGAGACTGTATTTGGTGGCACCATGTATAAGGAAGTATGCCATTTTCAGAAGTGAAGTTTCTAAATCATAATGTAGGGTGGTCAGTAGGTTGTTAAGCATCTTAGAAGCAAATTATTTGGTGGGGGGGGTCACACCTGGAGATGCTCAGGAGTTACTCCTGGCTTTCGGAAGCAGATTCTTGTTGAATTCAATTCCACCTCATGCAGATTCCCCTCGACTCCATGGTCTTTAACACTCTCCGCCTGCTCCAAATCTACTTTTTGGTTCCTGAAAGAGAAAGCTTTTTCCACTGTCTCTCATAGGTATTAATTTTTTGTATTTTATTTTGGGGGTGGGCCACACCTAATTGTGCTCAGAGCTTACTCCTGGCTTAACACTCTGGGGTCACTCCTGGCAGAGCTTGAGGGACCATATGGGATGCCAGGGAACAAACCCAGTTCGGTCACACACAGGGTAAGCACCCTACCCAAAGTACTATTGTTCTAGCCCTGGTGTTTATACTTTTAAAGAGTGATCTGAAACATAGTTATTAAATAAATTAGAACACATTTATGCGATGAACCTTGTACAGCTATAAAAAGTGATGAGGGGGGCTGGAGCAATAGTATAGAAGGTAAGGATGGCACTTGCCTTGCATGCAGCTAACCTGGATTTGATATCTGGCACTCCATATGGTTCCCCAAACTTGCCAGGAGTGATCCCTGAGCACAGAGCTGGGTTTAGTTCAAAACCTTAAAAAAAAAAAAAAAAGCTCTTATACTGGTGAGGGATGGTCTACAAGACTACTTTTTCTCTTTTAAGTGCATAGTGTTGTAATGGAGTTTCACGAGAAACAGATGAGCGCCACACTCAGAGACGCCAAACTGGGAGTCTTTATTACAGAAGCCGAAGATGGTGAGCAGGCAAGTGTCCCAAAGAACACACAGTCCCAAGGACAGTCAGGGATGAGTTTATATGGCAAAAATCACATCCTAGTCAGACAATGGATACAACGGGTCAAGGGCTGCAGGAGCTGTGATCAGCAAAGTTAAGTGTCAGGAGAAAATACCCTAAATGGGTAAGATGGCTAATGGCCATGGGGTGCAATTGGCTTGCATTTATGGGGGAAAATCATGATGTGGATGGGGGAATTCTGGGAGTGGAGCAGTTTGTTTATGAGAAGTACTTGTTAATGGGATACACCAAACCCTTAAAACAATAGCAAGAAGTTTTCTTCCTGCTGACAGGCTAGGAGGGGAACAAAGACACGGTCCCTGATGTCAGGAGTTGTAGCTCTATCGTGTGATCCCCAATAAGAAGTATACAGACATCAGGGCTAGAGTAATAGCACAGCGGGTAGGGCGTTTGCCTTGCATGCGGCCGACCTGGGTTCGATTCCCAGCAT
This sequence comes from Sorex araneus, assembly GCF_027595985.1. Lineage (NCBI taxonomy): Eukaryota > Metazoa > Chordata > Mammalia > Eulipotyphla > Soricidae > Sorex > Sorex araneus. The sequence continues at coordinate 66,625,046 of NC_073304.1, read as the reverse complement.
CCCATATGGTCCTCGAGCACCACCAGGAGTGATTCCAGAGTGCAGAGCCAGGAGTAACCCCTGAGCATCACCGGGTGTGACCCAAAAAGAAAAAAAAAAACAAGAAGTATACAGACATGTTATGTGTAGAGTATCTCCACAAGGAAAAAATGGGCCAGAGAGATAGTACAAAGGGTAAGATTCTAGCCTTGTATGTGGGCAATTCTGATTCGATCCCTGAGCACCCCTGAGCCAGGAATGACACCTGAACAGAGAGCTCAGAATAGCCCCTGAGCACCAACCCTAAAAGGAAACGTGCTCAACCCCCACCCCGAAAAGCAAATGTGCTCAATAAATTGGTAATATTGTTTGCTTCCTGTACAGGAACTGGGTCTAGAGCCAGGATGGAACCCTCAACCATTTTGGTGTATGCCATTTTTATATTTTGAAGTTGGTACTATGATATATGATCTTTAAAAAAATTGAAAGTAAAATAGGTTTAAAAGCCCTTTCTGGTATATAAGGAAATGATAGTTTGAGCTTATGAAATCTAATCCCCCGCCAAAAAAAATCTAATCCCAGATCCGATGGATGTTTCCATCTAATTTTATCTCTCTGTAACATTTCTTATTGTTGTCAATTCCTTTATTGAAATCCTCCTTCTTTGATCTCCATGACTGAAAGTCACCAAAGTAGAGTCTGTTGTAAACTAGATTGACAGTCTGTTTCTGTCATTCTTGGGATTAAATATCTTGCATAAGAAGAAATAGGTCCTGGAGAGACAGTACAGAGGGTAAGACACTTACCTTACACACAGCTAACCTGGGTTTGATCTGTGGCATCCCATATGGTCTCTGGAGCCCTTCCAAGAGTAATGCCTGAGCACAGAGCCAGGAGTAATCCCTGAGCACTGCCAGGTGTGGCCCAAAAAACAAAACAAAGAATCAAGAAAGTTGTGTGCATTGGAGTTTATGTTCATTAATGAGTAGCTAGTTTCATTGTCTTTCCACTAATAAAAAGAACTGATATTTATTCTATTCAGACCTTTTCTTTATCCAGCTCCGAGTATAATAGGCTATATTTTTGTTCACTGTTATCTCTCCTCTGCAAGTTCATTGTTTAAAAATATATAATGGTCTCTATTACAGCCATGACCCAAACTCTAGGACATAGGCTAGAGATTCTATCAATGGCAAAGGCAAATTCTCTGCCACAACTTACCTCTCTTTCAGCTGCTGAAAGTTAGGGCCAAAGGCCCAGGTCTACTATGGGGACACAATCATGTTCCTCGCTGAGGGACACACTAGTCTATGTGAGGACAAAAGCTCCAGAATACCTCTCAGAGGACCACAAAATGTCCCCAAGCCATAGTCACAGGAAGGGAAGGAAATAAGTCAGCCAATTTTCTTGTTCCTCAGGTGTCATCTATGATTTTCTTGGTCTCTCTTCTGGCACAGCATCTGGTGCGATCACCTGGTGTGGTTTGTCTGTGGGCAGTGCATGCCCTTTGCTCCCGCCCTCCAGGCTGCTCAGATGGACACGTCTGCCAGAGTGTGAGCCCATGTATGTTTTGACTTCCACTCTGATTTCTGACATGAAGAGGCTGCTCCAATGTGTCAGCAGGGTTCGAATCAACCTTCTGAGCCCTGAATTCTGAGAAATATTTGGTGGCCAGTGAGCCTGATGCTGTTGGCTCCGGGGGAGGGCGGTGTTCCGGGCCTGGAGACAAATCTTTGGCTCCAGAGTTCCTCATGCTCATGTTTATTTCTGATAACTAGAGGGAAAACAACCCAAGTGGTGAGGGTCAATGAAAACACTGCAAATCTGGAGCTGATAGAAATAAGGATAATACTTTTCAGCGTAAACTCCTACATCACGGGACTTGCTTTATTTGGGGGGGCCACACCTCACAGTGCTCAGGCTTACTTCTGGCTCTGGGCTCAAGGATCATTCCTTGCGGGACTTGAGGGACCATCTGGGGTGCCAGGGATCAAACCCTGGCTGGCCTCATGCAAGGTAAGTGTCCTACCCACCATACGAATGCTCCAGCCCTATATCAAGGACTTTTCACCTTTGTCCTCCTTGTCTCAACTAAAGTTTTCTTTCCCTTCACCACTTTCTTTGGCATGGTAGGGAATCAAGTCCTCAGCCTCCACCCAGAACCAGGACAGACCTGTGACTAGAATAATGTGATTCTTCGGGTTCTAAAGGAAATATTCGCACAAGTTTCCCTGAACTCTGTGTCTATTATTGGTATCCTCTTTTTATTTTCTTTTTGGGTCACACCTGGTGATGCTCAGGGGTTATTTCTGGCTCTGCACTCAGGAATTACTGGGGACCATATGGGATGTTGGGAATCGGACCTGGGTCAGCCACATGCAAGGCAAACCTCCTACCCACTGAACTATCATTCTAGACCCTTGGTATCCTCTTAAATGCCCTCTGAGTTATTCTAGAACAGAGTTACTCTGGATATAATAAGCACATTTTTACTTCTATGCTAAAATTTAAATGCTAAATTATGTGGCGAAAACTTCTGTTTGAAAAAAGTAACTTACTAGCTACACAAGCTCTATTTTAAGAATTGGCACCACAATTATCCAACATGGTTGAAAATTTTATATACTGTGCTCTCAACTATTTCGCTGATGTTCTAAGTCAGCATTATTAACATGCAAGATAAAAGCTGGTTTTTAGGGGCTGGAGAGATATTACAGAATGTAGAGCACTTGCTTTGCATGTGGCTGAACCCAGATTCGATCCCCAGCATCCCATATGGTCACCAAAGCACCATGGACTAAGTGAGTGCAGAGCCAGGAGTAAACCTGAGTGCAGAGCCAGGAGTAAACCCTGAGTATTGCCAGCTGTGGCACAAAAACAAAAACAAGTTGTTATTGAGAAAATTTCCACAGCAATAAAACATCTCTGAACTTAGTATCCAACAAGAAGGAACCTAGAGGAGTTGATAAAGCTAACTTTATCCCCAAGCGTAGGATCACACTTGGCACTAAAGTTGCCCTTTTTTTGGCACAAAGTCAGTACAAAAGACCCCGAGATGCATGTTGGTTTCTCACAAGGGAAATGGAGGCCTACTGATCTCCCTCCTGGTGCAAAGACTCTAGAGGGGACACAAATTCAACAGTAAACTTGACAGATTAAGAATTTTGAGATATTAAAAAATGATCAATCCTATTAGCAAAGGAAAAGATGCTACAAGGTCAGAGATTTCAATAAATGTATTGGAAAGGGTAGAATTAGGTCACCAGGAACCTGCTTTGTTGGAAAATGCCGGGAACCGCCAGGAACCAATGCCTGGGAACCAATATGTCAGTACAAACTGACCCGTAACTAAGGAACAACCGCTTCTTGGGAAAAATATCAAAGTACCTTTTGAAAGTTGCAGAACAATGCCCAGGGTAACTGCCATCAGAGCCCACATCCAGTTTTGTTAAATGTTTGCATTCTTAGCTATTTTCCCATTCTGCCCACTTCCTCACATAATCAACTATAAAAAACTAGCTTAGGAGAAATAAAATTGGAGTTTGCTCCCATTCTTCTTGTGTCCGCCTCTTTCTTTCGTGTCTGTGTCTGTCTCTTTTTTCTTGTGTCTGTCTCCTTTTCACTCGAGCACCCTTTCCTGGCTACCCACATTGACCAAGTCCCACGGGACGGGACAGGAAAAAAAAAATCACTCAACAATGGGCAAAGACCTGACGGCCCTTTGAAGACATGAGGCTCCTTGATGAGAGAAGTCTGGCCCCTCTTCCCTCGGTGTACAAGATCAACCCTGCTCTGAATTCCAGCACTCTGGAGGTCATGGCTAGGAGAAAGGCAAGTGGTTCTACTCTCTGCTCTCTGATTCTGTATCAGTTATCAAAATTTATCTTTAACCCTAAAATTATTCTTCTTCCTTCTTCCTCTTTCTCTTCTTCTTTATCCCTCTTTCTCTTCTTTCTCTTCTTCCTTCTTCGTTCTCCTTCCTTCCTCCTTCTTCTCTCTTCTTTTATGGTTGTTCTAGGAAACAAACCAAGGGTCTCACACATGTAAACAAGGCAACTGTTATGCAACTGAGTCACAATCTTGGCCACAAAAAAAAAAGAAAAAAGGGATCCACTTTACTTCTTGAAGTGAAATAGTTTGATCTAGGAAACGTGACAGAGGAGGGAGGGAAGATACAGAATGGCAATGAGTGTTAAGTAAAGGAAAGGAAAATCTGTAGCCTGAGCTGGGATGTGTGTGACTCTAAATGGAGGTGCCAGATGTTCTTGTTTAAAAAAAATAGACAGAGGCCAGACCCAGCAATGCAGGGGTGATGTGGGGGTGTGGCCTACTGTGTTGGGGATCAAATTCAGGGCTTTGCACTTGTTAAGTGTCTGCTATACCACTTCAACTCTCTTCCAGGTCCCTATATTAAAAATTTAGTAAGTCAGAAGGAGAAAGACAGGGTCCAGGTGACTACAGGGAAGCAATGCAGAGGAAAAGATAAAACCAAATGAAAATAAACCCTTGAAGTCTTGACAGCTGAACTGAAGTTAGCACAGGCACAGGCAGTGGGAGCAATGAAGGAGGGAGAGTGTAGAGGGGACCACAGTGAGGGATGTTAGGACTCTGGTGGTGGATATGCTTTGCTAACACATTTTTTAGGAATCACAGAATTGTATTTCTAAATCATACACATCTACAATCTTATAAACTGTTGCTCAACTAAAAACAAAAAACAAAAAACCTAACGTAAGTGTTTGATGCTATAAATGTCCCCCCGAGCACTGCGTTAGCTACAGTTCATAAGTACCATGACCAGATGAGCTCATTGAAGGTTTCTACTAAACATTCAAGAAAGAAATAATACCAATTCTGCACAGTCTCTTCCCAATTTTTTATATGAGGCTGGTATTACCTTACCACTAAAACCAAAGGCATTAGAATAAATCTAAAGACTGAGCACATGCTTTGCATGTGGAAGGTCAGAAGTTCATTCTTTGGTACCATGCCTAAAGCTCATTCTAGGTACCACCTAGAGAATTGTTGGGACTGACCCTCCCAGCACAGAAATAAATATTGCAATGTGTGTTCCCCATTTCTCCCCCCCAAAAAAGCTAAATATGGAAAATCCTCAAAAAAAGATTATCAATTTTTAAGTCAGATAATAAAGAATAATGCATCTTGACCACATATAATTCAATGTAAAGTCAATTCAACCTTTGGAAATCATTGCAATTACAACATGAAGAGAAAATAAAATCCCATAATGATCTCAGTAGATGTAGGAAAAAGATATTTGACAATTTTAATACCTATTCATTGTTTCAAAATAAACTTTAAGCAAGCTAGCATAAACAGCATGCCTAGAACAGGAAAAGGATGCATGAAAACCTGAGGCTAATATCCAGTTTGATGGTGAGAAATCAGTGTTTCCCTTTCAAGTCTGCTCTCCATCCACAGCTCTCACCCTCTCTTGTGTACCCACCCATCTCCATTCCAAAGAGGGCTGTCTATAACAGCTTACATCTTGGGGAAAGCACAAACCAGGATAGATGGGGTTGGAACATCTTGTTGTTGCCAAAAAAACAGAGGCTTTCAAGAACATCAGTAGTGCACAAAGAACGATACAACCAACCTCTCACTGTGACATCAGTAACACATGATCACTGCTTTATTGGTGTTATTGTCATAGTCATTAGAACAAGTTGAATCTGTGAAAGGCCATGAAGTTCATGATGACCATCAAATAGAAAAGTTTCAAGTAGAACAAAAAAGCAGAAAAAGAAAGCTGAAACAAGTAAGTGGAGACTATAGTTGGACATGATTTCTTAAAATTTTAATAAGCAATGTTAACCTTTATGGATACTTTGCTTCTTTTGTTAATTAGATGTCAATTGATAAAGCTCATGTAGCTGGTCAAGGAAAGCCATTCAGACACCTGAAAGAAATAAGAACAGTCCAGACAAAGGAGCTGTGGGCAAAAGAAGGGAGGAGGGTCAGGTCTGCTCACACAGTAGCCAAGAATGGCGGTGAAGGACAAAGGTATGTTTTGAGAACAAATTAAGCCAACCATCCTAGACTCATTTTAACTCTACACACTCAATTCCTCCTCTTCTAGGAATTCAGTTAGCCCAGTGAATATAGCAAAATTATGTATTAATGGAAATACATGAATTTTCAGAATTACATCAATATATGAAACAGAATGATCCTTATTAATGCTGCCCAAGTGAGTCTGAAAGCCCATTGTTTTAACAAAGAATATCAGAGTGCAAAAACTGAAATGTAGGAGAAAAGTATGACTTAAGTCCTAACTAAGAGAACAAAAGGGAAGCTCAGCCTGGTGGTCTGTGGCACAGTGACCGTCCCCTTGGACCACACAGGCAAATTTTGAGCTCTGACCAAGCATCAATTAATTGAAGATCAGATCCAATAACCTCAGCTGGACTAAGCTGACCTTTTTCTTTCAGTCTGATTGGATTTTTGAAAGCCCAGCATGAATAAAATATTACAGGAACCCTAGGAGGATAACAAAATAAATAAAGCAATGATCTAAGGAAACAGAGCAAGAGACTCCAGATTTTGTGGGGCCTTATGGTTAAATAATTTGTGGCTCTATTTAAGAAGAGGAATGTAAAATAAGGTATAGAAAAAAATAGTTGTCTACCAAAAGAAGGGATCTTGAAAGAGATGCTCAAGTTAGAGGCCCTGGAACATTATGTTTCACTAGATTCACTAGAAATGAGCAATGCTTTTGTATGCTTTCTCTGATTTCTAAAAATATAGAGAGTATATGAACTATTCATAAGCGTTGATCATAAATTTCAGTGGCAGTTAAAATTTGTAAGTTTATAAATAAGAAATACTCAAAAGATTGAAATTTTATTAGCTATAAGTTTGCTCAGTTGAACATTAAACAGAAAAATTAACTGCTTCCATTCAACAACTTTTAAGTAGAGGTCCTAGCCAGAGCAATAAGGCAAGAAATAGAAATTAAAATCAATACAGTTTAGAGCCAGAGATATTTTCAACTGAGTGAGCACATGCTTTGTATTCAGGAGGCTCAGATTTTATCCTAGGCTTCTCATGGTCCTCTGAGAATCATTAGGACTGACCCCAAGCAGAGCTGGGATTAAAAATTGAACTCAGGTTGACCCACGCAACTGCCCTACCCACTGGACTAACTCTCTGACCCCAGATGAAGAATTTTAGATGAATACTCAATGCTTACAGGATAATGTGTGAACTTGCTACTTGCCTCCCAAGCCTGACCCTGACCTTACCTGATACCCTCTGTGCTTCCTGGTACCAAATATCCAGCTAACTCTAGTAACTCTAATAACCCATACATTGTCACTGTTCTTGCCAGTCTTTGATTCCCATGGCTTTGGGGCTCGGCTCTGCTTCTCTTGGCTTCCTTCCCTGCCCCCCTCGAGGAGCCCCTGCATACATGCCCAAGTCCATTTCAGGCCTGTGGGCCTGTGGGCAACCTGACACCTTTAAATGTTCTCATCTTGGACCCAACATTCATAAAAGCTCAATAAGTGAGAACTGATCTCTAAAATCAAGGAAAATATAGACTTCCAGTGTAAAAATAAATTCTGTTTGATCCCCTCCCTTTAAGTACTATAATATAGATTTTACTTCCTGAAAGAATGTTTCCCAGAAATTCTGAACAGGTGACCTTCAGCGAAGTATTCTTACCCCTCACTGTGTCCTGAAGATTCTCTCTGAACAGATGAGACAGTTAAGACATAACTTCAAACTTTCACTAAGCCACGGAACACAGAAATAAAATACCTTCTGATCCTAATGGGGCCTGAGACCAGATCCGGAGCAATGGAGCAGGCTGGAAGCATGGCACATAGCTGAAACCTGCTGCAAAATGCTTTTCTCGGGCAGAGTCAGCGCTCAGATGGGAGACCCTAACCCATCCCCTGAAAAACAGATGAAATACACCTCCCTGACCCAGAGGACCTGAAACCAAAATCAGTCTCAATCTCATAGCCAGCTCCACTGACCCGCCTAGGTGACTGCATGAGGCAGGTAGACCAGAGATTTCTGGGGGTGGAGGGTTTAGGCAGAACATTCTGGAGACAGCACATCCTGCATTCTGACTCAGGAAGCCCCCAGTCCCTGGTGTAACTAGACTCCACTCCTGTCTCCTACACCTTGCTCTGCCTAGATGGTGCCGCCAGTGCTTGAGCTGGCTGACAACTCCCTGGTCCCTCAGCTCCCTTTCACCTGGACCTCGAGTTGGTCTTCTGGCCATGTGTGTGCAGACAGTCGGACAGTCTTTCCTCCTCAGAGACTCCATCCCCAGAAGATGCTCTTCCTGCTTTGTTTAAGATGGCAGCGTGCCCTTCTCTTTCTTTCATCTCTGCCTTTTCCTCTAAAATGGCCTTCCAAGCACATCGGGTTCTGGAATCTCTAAGTTGTGGACTCTATGATGCTCAATTTCAGGTTGAAGGCATCTTGAAGCCCTCGCTCTCTCCCCAACACACAGGCAAGGTGCCTCTTTTTAAGGGGGGTTTCAGCATTGATGATTTCCACAGCCAGTCAGCCAACTCATAGATGCTGAGGACCAAGAAGTAGTCAGGGGGGGGGAAAAAAGGACATCTGAAAGGAAATATGTCCAGCACAGGTTAGATGAGTCCTGGGGCAAGATGGGGGCGGGGGAGGGTAAGAGATACATTTGACAAGGCCAGAGATCCTAGGTCAGGTGCTGGAGCAGCCATAGCTTCCATCTGGCCCCCACCCCACCTTCCCCCACAGCCCCTCGACTTCCCTGGGGCGCTGCTACCCATCCATCCACCTCCGGGACCTCTACACAGCTCTCAGGAGCAAGAGCCTCCGATGGGCTTTCAGAAACTGTCCTAAGAACATTCAGAGCAGACCATTTGAAAAAAAAAATATTTTTCCCACAAGGGAGAAAGGCTGAAGTTATTAGCCAAGGGAAATCCCAAGAGATAGCACTGCTTTCCCAAACAGCCCCTCTGGGCTGGGAACATGTACCGTACCCATTTGTACCCAGGGAGGAAAACTTTTCATAACCTTACCCAAAAGTTACATAAACAACACTATGCTCTTTGTTGGTTTCTCTTTCCTTTTTTTTTTTAAAGGATTGTTTTGAAAATAGATAATTTTACTGATCCGGGAGCCAAGAACTGTTGCTGGGCCTGGAGGAGCTGCTAGAGGCCCCTGCTGGCAGGGCTGTTTGCTTGCCGGAGATTATGCATGTTTGCCGGGGTCATCAAGCCCAGCTCCTCCATGTGATCTGGATTAAGCCAAGCCCCACCTGCACGCGCTGGAGCTTGTTGGCAGAACTCTCTGGCTGCCAAAAGCTACTCCGAGGCTCACTCCACACTGCCTCAAATCTGGACCCTCCCTGAACGGGGAGACAGAATGGAGTGGAGGGCTGACAATGTCTTTATACACCAGAAGACCAAGTAAATGACACACAGAAATTTTCTGGAGGTGGATGCACACACCCAGCAATGCTCGGGGCTTACTCCTGGTTCTACACTCAGGGTTCATTCCTGGCAGGTCTCAGGGAACCAGGTAGGGTACCAGGGATCGATACTCCACATATGACTGACGCATGTAAGGTAGGTGCCTAACTCTTGTATTATGTCTCCAGTCCCAATACACAGATTGTGTGGAGGGTCAAGCAGGCTTAGCACAAGATGAGATGAGGAAAAAAGGTAAAGTACCAGAGCTGGAGTGATAGTACAGCAGGTAGGCACTTGCCTTGCATGCAGCCTTCCCCAGTTTAATTCCCAGCACCATATATGGTCCTCTACGCCTGCCAGGAATAATATCTGAGCACCACCACAAAAATAATAATAAATAAATAAACTACCAGGTAAAATCCATCAGTGCAGATCTACATGGCCTGGCCACTATTATTGCCAGTTAGGGAACAAATGAAAAAGTTCCCCAGCAAACTGGTTTGAGGTTCCCTGCAGAGGAAGCTGGTAGGCCTGCCATTTATGCCATACCTACTCAGTCTCAAACCAGATGTCTTAGATGAACCCAAGAAATAGTTACAGAACAATGCTGCTCTGAAGTTACTATTATACAAAATAGCATAATATTATATAACCTAGTTGGATAAAAACAATGCAGACTGTCTTGCTTTGTGTATATAAATCTGCTTGAAATATAAGGAGAAAACCCTATGCAAATATATGAATCTCAACTCTAAACACCACGAAGCAAGGACCTCTCAGAGGACCATAGCCAAACTTTGGTTTGGTAAAATGTGGATGTCCTGTGGATGTTCTATGTGAGGCAAATATCTGGGGGAAAACATTTTTCAAAAAGCAGAAACTTCTGCAATTTGAGTTTATTTTCTTAACTGTGGCCACTCAGAATAGTAATTTTGATAGGGAGAAAAAGCAGACCCTTAAGAAGTTATATATAGTGCTTTCTCACCACACATTCTTAAACCCATACTTTCTGTGCTCAATTCTTTATGCAATACCACCTCAAAAATTGCCAAGTCTCTTAAAATGTTGAAGCTTCTCCAAGGGACTCATTCAGTGTTCAAATCCCAACCACTCACCTGACTCACAGTGCTCATCAACTAATGCAGATTGAATCAGCGATTAATATGAACAACCATCCTCAAGATCACACCATACACAAGGTCACAACAGTGCACAAGGTCACAGCCATCGACTTCCACCGCGTTCCTGCAAGCCATATCAGCAGAGCCACGCTGGGAGAAGAGAGACAGGTTTTTCAATTGGCACTTCCACAGTTCAAGAGTAAGTTCAGGGTTTGTGCTTGTTGATTTACAAAAACACGTCGATTTTATTCATTTTGAGCTGAGAATCAGCTTGGGAACATGAGAGGAGGCAGAAATGTGGGCATGATGATCCTTTGGAGATGCAGCCAGGCCGCGACTCCCGCAGCGCAACATGAGTGCATCCTGCGCTGTTTTTCTTGGGCAGCCATGAGAGTGTGCAGCGGGCAAGTCACATCAGCTTCCAGGACTTCAAACAGGGAACAGGGAGCCAGAGGGCAGGAGGTAACAGGCCCCAGGATGCGCCCTTTCAGATAAAATCCCTAATGAGTTATTCCTGTCACCTGGGACTTCCCACTCATTCCTTTGATATATATATATATATTTTTTTTAATTTTGGGTAATACTATAAGGTAAGGTTTGTTTACTTTTAGAAAGGAAATACTGAGGAGCTGGGGAGATAGTACAGCAGGTAAGGCCCTTGATTTGCACATGGCGGGGGGTGGGGTGGGGGTTCTGGATTTGATTCCTGGCATCCCAGGATTAACTTTGGTTCCCCCCCGAGTGAATCCTGAGGGCAGAGCCAGAAGTAAATCTTGAGCATTGCCAGATGTGGTTCCCCCAATTTTTTTAAATAAGAAGAAAGAAAACAACTGAAAACAAATTAGATTGCACATCTCAGTCTAAGGTGAGATAACTCTTTGGGATCACTTTGGTTTGGGTTCTGTTGGATTGGATTTGGACCCACACCCAATGGTGCTCAGACTTACTCTGAGTTCTATGCTCAGGGCTCAGTCACTCCTGGCACAGGAGAGGGGGGCTCAGAGTATGATATTCAGTGATACAATAAAAAATAAAATAGGTTTGGGGCTGGAGCGATAGCACAGCAGGTAGGGTGTTTGTCTTGCACGCAGCCGACCCGGGTTCCAGTCCCAGCATCCCATATGGTCCCCTGAGCACCGTCAGGAGTAATTCCTGAGTGCAGAGCCAGGAATAACCCCTGTGCATCGCCAGGTGTGACCCAAAAAGCAAAAAAAAATAATAAAAATAAAATAAAATAGGTTTGGGGGGGCCTGTTCCATTTATTTTAGTAGGTTTCAGCACTAGCATTTTTATTCGAAATAATACCTACAAGTCCACTATTAGAAAGCAGCATTAAAGGTACATCTTGAGGCATTAATAGAAACAAAGCCAGAAACTACTGCAAGTCAGTCTTCTAAGATAGAAATTAAGTATAAAGTCTAAAATTAATTTTTAAAAATACTTTTTTTGCAATCATCTGATATCCCTTTCCCCGTTCTTCCCTCAGGTTCAAGGTGAGCACTTCCTTCCTTTGTCCCTTTCACATCTTACATTTGCAGGGCAGGAAGGCACATTTCTGACTCTGCCCTGTCCTTACTTTGGTTTGGGTCCTTCTTCCAATACTGCCATCGAGGCACTGGCTTTTCCCAGGGAATGCCTGTCTAAATTGTATTGTTTTTGGGTACCATAAGGGGATTTTTCACACAGTGAAAACAGTTCCTGCAGCTCTTCCTTCCAAACAACTTCACAATCTCCAACCTTCTGAATACGGTATTTTCCCTGCTAGGTTCATAGAGCAGCGTCTGAGTTATTTCACATGGCTGCTGACTTTTAAGTTGATGAATTCTACCCCTGAGTTCTCAGGCCCACTTTGCTGTTTTCTGTGACGTTGACAATTTCAGTCCTCTCAATCTTATTTAAATGCTCAGGAAGACGCTGGAACATGGCTATGTTCCTTTTCTCTCTAAAATCCCAGAAGAAAGTTTCCAGCATTTGATTCTCAACATTAGTGCTTGAGGAACATTGTGGGACTTCAGACTACAAACTCTGGAGTGATTGGGTCTTTGCTACATATCAGGAAGAGAGAATGGAAAGGAGCACTGTCAAAATTTATGAGAAAATTTAATGCAATTTTGCAAGAGTAGACTCTGAGAGCTACTGATTCCAAGAGTTCACACATCTATTCACACATTTCAAGTGCATAGTCATTGTCATACCTTATGTTGGGGACTGGAGAGCAGCTTCTAGGACTTGTTTGCACCATAAAAAAAACCTTGCCTGGTATAGTCTAATGGCATGTGTGGAATTTAGAGCGCTCTAACTTTGTGAGACAACCTCGTGGTATCAGAGACTAAAAATATACGCTAGTCAGCTCCCTTGGGACCACAAGTTTACACATATCCAGACACCAGGGAAACATCTTTGCCTGTCCCCGACCAAAACTGTCAAGGCACTGAGACTGTCGCCTATACACAAACGAGGGTACAGATACTAATCCTGTCCCATTCAATGTCCCATTGGTACAAGGACTGACACTCAGGCCAGTTCTGGTCACGCTGCACCCATAGCTCAAGCAAGGATTTCTGGTAACACCGAGCCAAATGGTGCCACTCAACTCTGCCACATGGGCAGTGGACTGTCCAAACTACTCGGGTCATCCAAGAAATACAGAGCCAGAGTAGGGAGGCTTTGAACAGCCAGGAGACAGTCTGGCACCAGCCTGGCACCAAGCCCCAGAGCAACATCAACTCTTATAAATCAACAGCAGCATGTCACCTCTTGGGGTGCAAGGCAGAACTTGGACCTTCCCCATGTGCCAGCTACAGCTGACTTCATCAGCAGCTTCACTCATGCCACCTGTCAGCACTCCTGAATGTCAAATACCACAACAGAGCCAAAGTCCCTGAAGTCCAGGGGTGTGATTCATAAAGTATCTCTTGTGAGATCTAAATGGGCACCACAAAAAAACATGCCCCCATCCCCACCGGGGGGTGTTATTGAGTAAAAGGAGGGCGATGAGGGAATATAAAGGGGTGGTGGTTACAGAACTGATACACACAAATGCAGTTTCTAAGCAGCATAGCACCAAGTTTGTCACGGGGTTGTTGGTATCTTTTTGGTGGACAAATCCTAAATTCTTACTCCATAAATACCATGATTCTACTAAATACCTCCTCATCCTCTTCTCCACCCCCCTGAAACAGCTGATGAGTGCACACAAATATCCCACCAAGTCAGGAATGACATTACCAAATCATGTGCTGAAGCTTACGCATATATCTCCACCATATGAGGTGTTTTTCCCCATTAAGTAACTGAAAAATAGCCACACACTTACTGTAACAGATTCTTGTTCTCCTGTCCAGGTAAGGACTCCTTTCCACGTTTTGAGGTCTTCACCCAAAAGCTCCTCTGCCAGAAAAGGACAAAGAAAGGAGATTCTGAACTCAGCCAGGATGAACTACTACTTAACTAATGAGCATTCCAAGGGAAGCCTGCAATCTGTAACATTTAATTGTAAATTACAAAGTAGGAAAATTGAGCTCAGTGTTTGGGGGGTTGGGGAGGAATAAAACATACTAATTAAGACATAATACCCAATTACATTCAGGTGTTCGATTTAGTAATCACACTTCAGGGGATATGTTTTTTAAAGAACATTCCAACAGAGTGAAGTTGAGAACAGAAAGAGATTGGGAAATGGAAAAACAAGTTCACAAGTTTGATGCTTTCAACTTGTATTGAATTCATAGTTTTGAAAAACCAGTGGATGCTATTTCATTATGTAAACCTCCAAATAATAGCAATGTTGTTTCCTAAGATCACAATGAAAAGGTCCAAAGGTAATGGTGAGTTGTAAATTCCGTTATGGCTCATGTAGCTCATTCACCCCAACTATGCAGATGAGAACAAAAGTTATGTTCTGGGTTAGCACAAGCCCCCACAGGCAATGCAGAACTGCTGTCAGGCAGACACGGTGACCCGAAGTGGCACAGAATCAGGGTCTGGAGAGACAATACAGCAGGTAGGCAGTTTGTCTTGCATGTGGCCAATCGGGGTTTGATCCCTGGTACCCCACATGGTCTCTTGAGCTCGCCAGGAGTAACCGCTGAGCATCACCGGATGTGGTTCAAAGTCTTTAAAAAAATGACCCCCAAGTAAGCCCCCCACTGTGTTGACATCTTCCCATAACCCCATCTGGTTTGTGGCAGACTTGAAGATGACCCAGAGAAGAGAACAAACATTCCTGGAAGAATGGGAAAAAAGGGCCACAAAAAACTATGAGAAGCAAATGGAAGGAAAGCAAAGAATCCTGTAGATGGGTTGCTGATGAGCGTTTTCCCCCCAATCTCTCCATATGGTAGAGATAGACTTTAAGAATTAAGACTTTATTATCTTACCTATTTTTTCAGTCACGCTTCAGCAGCATTAAATACATTTGTATTTTTGTGCAACCATAGTTCCCATCAAGGCATAAACCTCTCTTAACACAAATGTGAACCTCTGTGCCCTTTAAACAGTAACCCCTTCTCCCTTCCTCTACCTCCATCCCTGCTCTGGTCCCAAGGTCCTGTCTCATGCCCTTGAATCTGACTGTTCTAGATAATTCACAGGAATGCAAAAAGAGGGTTTTTTTGTCTTTTTGTGATTGACTTATTTTACTCTGCATAATACCATCAAACTAAAGGATTATTTTTTAAGAAAGCATTTAACAATTATTAGCTAATGATGATGACCAGCTGTTTCCCATCTTCCATAAGAATGAAGAAAACAAGAGAAAAGTAATTTGAAAGGCAAGGGAGGAAAAAACCATTAGATGCTAGAAAATAAACATTTTTTTCTTTTTTCTTGTTTGGTGGTTCCAGAAACTCAAAAATGCAAGGCAAGTGCTTTACTTTTTCTTTTTCTTTTCTTCTTCCTTCTTTCCTTCCTTCTTTCTTCCTTCCTTCCTTCCTTCCTTTCTTCCTTCCTTCCTTCCTTCCTTCCTTCTTTCTTTCTTTCTTTCTTTCTTTCTTTCTTTCTTTCTCTCTCTCTTTCTTCCTTCCTTCCTTCCTTCCTTTCTTTCTTTCTTTCTTTCTTTCTTTCTTTCTTTCTTTCTTTCTTTCTTTCTTTCTTTCTTTCTTTCTTTCTCTCTCTCTTTCTTCCTTCCTTCCTTCCTTCCTTTCTTTCTTTCTTTCTTTCTTTCTTTCTTTCTTTCTTTCTTTCTTTCTTTCTTTCTTTCTTTCTTTCTTTCTTTCTTTCTTTCTTTCTTTCTTTCTTTCTCTTCCTTCCTTCTCTTTCTTTCTTTTTTTTAAAACTTTTTGAGTGGGGGGGGAGAGGGCCAACACCAGGCTGTGCTCAGAACTAGCTCTGCACTCAGGGATCACTCCTGGCAAGCTTGGAGGACCATACTGGGTGCCAGGGATGGAATTCCACCAGCCATGAACAAGGCAAATGCCCTACCCTCTGTACTATTTCTCCAGTCCTGCAAGTGCTTTACTTCTGAGTTAAATCTCCAGCCACAAAATAAATTATTTTAAAGAAAAACATCACTGTCACTGTCATCACTGTCATCCCGTTGCTCGTCGATTTACTTGAGTGGACACCAGTAACGTCTCTATTCCTCCCAGCCCTGAGATTTTATTTTTTTATTTTTTTTTAATTTATTTATTTTTAATTAGAGAATCACCGTGAGGGTACAGTTACAGATTTATACACTTTTGTGCTTATACTTCCCTCATACAAAGTTTGGGAACCCATCCCTTCACCAGTGCCCATTCTCCACCACCCGTAAACCCAGTGTCCCTCCCACCCTCCCCAATCCCATCTCCCCCCCACCCCACCCTGCCACTGTGGCAAGGCATTCCTTTCTGTTTTCTCTCTCTAATTAGCTGTTGTGGTTTGCAATAAAGGTGTTGAGTGGCCGCTGTGCTCAGTCTCTAGCCCTCATTCAGCCCGCAACTCCCTTCCCCCACATGGCCTTCGACTGCAATGTAGTTGGTGATCGCTTCTCTGAGTTGACCTTTCCCCGGAACGTGAGGCCAGCCTCGAAGCCATGGAGTCAACCTCCTGGTACTTATTTCTACAGTTCTTGGGTGTTAGTCTCCCACTCTGTTATTCTATATACCATAGATGAGTGCAATCTTTCTATGTCTGTCTCTCTCTTTCTGACTCATTTCACTCAGCATGAAACTTTTCATGCCCATCCACTTAACTACAAAATTCTTGACCTCCTTTTTTCTAACAGCTGCATAGTATTCCATTGTATAGATGTACCAAAGTTTCCTCAACCAGTCATCCGTTCTGGGGCATTCGGGTTTTTTCCAGATTCTGGCTATTGTAAACAGTGCTGCGATGAACATACATGTGCAGATGTTGTTTCGATTGTACTTTTTTGCCTCTCTGGGATATATTCCCAGCAGTGGTATTGCTGGGTCAAATGGGAATTCAATATCTAATTTTTTGAGAGTCGTCCAAATTGTTTTCCAGAAGGCCAGCCCTGAGATTTTAGCAGCCTCTCCTTACTCATCTTTCCCAACGATTGGAGGTTTTCAGGGTCAAGGGAATGAGACTTATCGTTACTGTTTTTGGCATATCGAATACCATGGGTAGCTTGCCAGGCTCCGCCCGTGTGGGTGGGATACTCTTGCTAGCCTGCTGGGCTCTCCGAGAGGTAATATGTGTGTGTGTGTGTGTGTATTACCATGATTGTTGCCTACTGTCTGAACTTCATCAAATATGATGTGATAATTATGGAAAATGGGTAGGAAGTGTTTTATAATGAAAAGAGGTACAAATATGGAAATAGAGGAAAATAGGATAAACTTCTACTGGAAGTAGAAGTTATCAACATGAGCTCAGAGTTTTCATATATAAAATAAATATGTGTTTATATATATGAAGTTGAAGTATACACTTTCTGGGAACAATCATAGCAGATACCAGCAACCATGCCTACCATCCATACCTTGGCTATTAAATTCAAAGGAGTCTAAGAGAAATGGCCAGCACAGGGACACTGGCAAGGAGGTACAAGATAAGATAGCCAGAAACATCTTATCAGGATGGAAAGTTAGGAAACTGTTAAAGAATGATGGAAACACAGTCTGAGAGAGACAGAAGCCATATATTAACTAAATTTATTATGATAATATCTCTTAAAATTATGAATTAATTCTATAAGTAGTTGATTCTGTAATGGTGTAGGAACAAAAATAGAATGTGTTCTCCTTTTTATTAAGTATACATATATATGTATATATATATATACAGTTTAGTCTAGGACATAACATAACTTTGAATTCTTATAATATTATTATTTTTAATCATAAAAGTGATTGGGTTTTAAACTTAAGCACCAACTTTTATATTAATAGACTGCCTAAATCCCTCTTATGAATTCTTAGTTCAAGATGGGGGACAGAAAAGACATGATGATCAGTCCCTGTTGTTTATCATGGCTTAGGAAGGAACAAGAAAAGAAAGGTATCACATTCAAGCCCTTCCTGTCAAAATTATTGTACTTTGTTAGGCATTATTGACTAATAAATATTTGTTTCATGTTTATCTCTCTAGCTAAGATGGGTTCCACAAGTCATTAAGTACTGTATTTTCTACTTGTTATTCCACATAACTAGAAACCATATAAATACACACTAATGTGACAAGGATGAGTGTAGGAGAGGGACTCTGGGAAGATGACAGCAGAAAGATCTGTCTCCACCTAGCAATGCCATGGGCAAAATCCCTTTAATGTCAATGTTCTGGCACTCTGGAGTCAATCAACGTGGAGTTGACAAAAGGAGATTTAACTGGTTAATTTGTAGTCAGGCAACTTCTGCCCTTAATACACAGTAGCAGGGGGCTGGAGCGATAGCACAGCGGGTAGGGCGTTTGCCTTGCACGCAGCCGACCCGGGTTCAAATCCCAGCATCCCATATGGTCCCCTGAGCACCGCCAGGAGTAATTCCTGAGTGCAGAGCCAGGAGTAACCCCTGTGTATCGCCAGGTGAGACCCAAAAAGCAAAAAAAAAAAAAAAATACACAGTAGCAGATACCCACACTCATTCTCAGCCATGTGCCAGGTGCTTAGCACTGTTCCTGGAGCATCTTGCATACAGCTTGCATTAATTCGGGTGAGTAAAAAAAAAAAAAAAAAACCTCTGTCTTCCAAGTACCAGGAACCTATGTTTCAGATCACAGAAATGCAGACAGAAAGGGGGTCAACTCTGGTCATGCTTTCCCTTCCTCCTACAACTGAAATGATTCCATCGGATTTTAAAGGCTGATCCCTGTCCCCTCACTCTCACTCCATCTTTTCTTTTTCCTCTTAACATTTTCTGGGATGACTTCAAAGATGAAGACATCAGGCATCTGCATATATAAGGAGAATTAGGAAGTGACTGTGGTTGCCAGGGGAAGGGCCAGAAAAGAACTGGTAATACCTTAAGTTTGCATGGCTTGAGTCTGATCACACAGACACAGTCTAAACCAAAAAATGAAATAAAATAAGGAAACAATATTTTAAAAAGTAGCTGCCTAGATCTCAGAGATAGAGCAAAGGGCTGGGTGCATGCCTTACGTGGAGGAGTCCTGGGTTTGATCTCCAACACCACATGGTTCCCTGACCACTGAGCTGGGAGTAGCTTCCCATCATCACTGAACATGACCCCAAACTCAGAACAATAACAACTACCTAAAGGTCTTCATTTCTCCCTTTAGGTAGCCCCTAAACTGGTTTAGTACTGCTCACCATATAGCCGTTAGTGGCCATAATCACTGTATTCAGCTCCTATGAAACTTTTGCTCTCTTGTCAACCAGATGATCTTACCTCTCCATCCTCCTCAGAATTATTCACCCTTGTATCTTAGTTATTGCTCCTACAGATCACAGCTTAAATGACTGCACCTCTAGGGATCGGTACCTCTTCCTTCACACCACACTGATTTTCTGGCCTCTCTCTTTAATAAGATGATTCATGGTTGACTACCCCCCACTTAATTCACAGGAACTGCATTAGCCTTATCCTGAATAACCCCAGGATATTTGAATATATCTTAACTAAGCTCACCAGCTTCCTTTCTGTCCTCCTTTTGCAATTATCTAACCAGTGTGCAGACAGACATCATTTCCTCTCTCTATGACATCTCTCTTTTTTCTTGTGGGGAGAAACTCCCAAGTGGTGCTGAGCAGGCCCAGGGACCCTTCCAATGATGATTCTCAGCCAACCAGACCTGTGGTTCAATGTGAAGGCCTGAGGGCGTGGCGCTGTGCAAACTCTGTGGCGCCAGGAACTACCCAGTCCCCCCTGTGGTGTTCTGGGATAGGGCTGCAGTCAGTCATGCTCGGGGACCATGTGGTGCTGGGAATCAAAGTGGGTCAGTTGCATGCAAGACATGTACCTCAACTCCTGTGTACATACTCTCTCTCTCTCTCTCTCACTCACTCTGTGTGTTTATATCTCCCTGTCTCTGTCCCTGTCTCTCTCTGTCTCTCTGTCCCTGTCTCTCTCTGTCTTTCTCTGTCTCTCTCTGTCTCTCTGTCTCTCTCTCATTCTCTCTGTCTTTCTCTGTCTCTCTCTGTCTCTCTGTCTCTCTCTCATTCTCTCTGTCTTTCTCTGTCTCTCTCTGTCTCTCTGTCTCTCTCTCATTCTCTCTGTCTCTCTCTATCTCTGTCTCTGTCTCTCTCTCTCTCTCTCTTTCTCTCTATCTTCCTTCTCTCTCCCCCTCCCCTCAGAAAGCTCTTTACTAGCATGAGCCCAGGGAGAATTTATTGCTTATGAGCTAGAAAAGATCCTAGGGAAGGTCATGACTCAGCATTTTCTCAGATATCACTCAGCATTTTCTCAGATCCATGCCCCAGCCTGGCCTCCCACCCCAAATATTTGTTTCATGCTTCTGCTTTATTCGAAACTTTCATTTCATTAAGCTGCTTACAGAGCATTTTAAGACAACAGACATAGTAACTATGTGTAGAAAAGAGGTAGAAGGTTTTCCCTAGTTGATTACCCTATTATATCTATTATATCTGTCAATAGCAAAGTATTTCATGTGCTTCTTTTATTTCTATGACAGCTCGAGAGTAAGACTGTGGACTCTTTAGATGTCATGGAAATAAAAGAAGCACATGAAATATCTAAAATGATAAAACAGCTGATATAATTAACAAATATTTCTGTGAGCTCAGACTTAAAAAAAAACCTTGTATCACTGTCACTGTATCACTGTCATCGATTTGCTGGAGCGGGCACCAGTAACGTCTCCGCTGTGAGACTTGTAACTGTTATTTGGCATATCAAATATGCCACGGGGAGCTTGCCAGGCTCTGCTGTGGGGGCAAGATACTCTCGATAGCTTGCCGGGCTATCGGCGAGGAGAACCCAGGTCAGCCGCGTGCAGGCAAACGCCCTACATGCTGTGCTATCGTTCCAGCCAGTAGTCAATAATAAGTTGTTCCTAAAGGTGACTTTTAAATGCCTCAGTGATGCTTTCCTAGCAATAAAAATAAAGAAGACAAATAACCTCTGCAAAATCAATCAGTTGGCCCTTCCAGAGTAGTTGAGAAGCCAAGACCAATTGTAAAACATCTGTGAAGGAAAAATTAAAAACATCCTCTTGCCTATTTTCCAAAGTTACTGTGGAAACAGATCTTCCCAAGGGCTACCTCTTTCCTCCTCATCAAGGACCTGAAAACCAGTCTATGGGCCAAATTCAGCCTAGAGACTATTTCTATAAAGTTTTGGTCAAATGCAAACAAAGCCATTTATTTCTGCATTGTCAGGGCTGATTTTGTGCTACAACTCTAGGGTTAAGTAGCTGAAACAGAAACTCTGATTCATAAAGTGAAACAATTTACTGTCCATTTGTTTTTCCAGAAGCTGTTTGTGGATCCATGTCCACACAAAAAGTATAGTAATAATAAATACTAAATACTTATTTACTATTGAACGGAGGCTTTTGTTCTGCCTTCTGATTTCTCTAATACAGTATTGCACCTATTTTTTTTCTCAAATTAAGTCATGAATCTTTAGGAAGTGCCTTATTGAGATCCCAAACTTTATTCTTTTTTTTTTAACTTTTTATTAAATCACCATGTGGAAAGTTACAAAGTTCTCAGGTTTATGTCTCAGTTATACAATATTCAAACACCCCTCCCTTCACCAGTGCCCATATTCCACCACCAAAAACCCCAGTATATCCCCCGCCCCCACCCCCACCCCCTACTGTATAACTAATGAATTTCACTTCATTTTCTCTTTACCTTGATTACATTCCATAATTCAACACAAAACTCACTATAGTTGTTGGAGTTTCCACCCAAGAGAGACAGACCTACTACCAAGGAAGCATTTGATAATTAGTTTTCCATTGCTGGAAATGAAGAGATATGTAGCCCCACTGCTACAAGTACATAACTCTCTTTTTTTTTTCCTTTTCCCTTTTCCCTTTTTTTTTCCCCCTCAAACCCCTTCCTGCGCCTCATAGTATGGTGTACGCCACGCCGCGTCGGCCAGCGTGGGGCTTTTGCTCAGTTCACAGTCCAGAGGTGGCTGCTACACTAAAAACCTTCAATATTTCAACAAAAACTTACTGTTATTATTTGGAGTTTCCCCCCCAAGTCAGACCTGTTCAAAAGGAACCGTTTCACATTGCTGACAATTATAAATGTTAAGTCGCGCAGACACAGCTGCGTCCGCACGGTTTTGAATTTCTGTATAAAGTCCAGGGAAAATTCTGCCAGAAATTGCATAGCCCAGCTCACAGTCCCAGTGCATTGTTGTAAGAAGTCTCTGGAATCAAAGTCTTTAGGCGCAGAGGGTCCGCTTCACGCTCAGCGGCTCCGGATTTATCTGGGCCGAGGGCGTGCCGGTTATGTCCCCTTCCCATGAGTTCCTGTAAGCCCCAAAAGTAAAAACCGAATATCTCTGGGTTTGGAGTCTCAGAAGATGGCGCCTGCCACGTGGGTGCCGCCAACCTGCCGTTTTCCGTGCAGGAAGACAGGGTGGGGAGGAAATAAATCCACCCCCTGGCAGCACAGAGTTGTAGCCCAGTTTGCAGTCCCAGTGCATCGCTATTAGATGCTGCGCTGGATACCTGAATGTCTTAGATCTCTGGAATCAAAGCCTTTAGGCGCAGAGGGTCCGCTTCACGCTCAGCGGCTCCGGATTTCCCCAAACTTTATTCTTACCTCTTTTATTTTTATGGTTTGGGGCTAGATGTGAATGATGCAGTGTGTGAGAATTGATGACTAATCAATGTCAGATAAGAAACAATGAAGTGAGGCTGGAGTGATAGTACAGTGGGTAGGGCGTTTGCCTTGCACACGGCCGATTTGGATTCGATTCCCAGAATCCCATATGGTCCCCCGAGCATCGCCAGGAGTGATTCCTGAGTGCAGAGCCAGGAGTAATCCCTGTGCATCGCTGGGTGCGACCCCAAAAAGGATAAGAAAAAGAAGAAACAATGAAGGAAAAGCCAGATTGATGAGAAGGAAGTTCGTTGGCTTTCACTATTTGTGCCCATCCCAGGAATACTCTGAAGGCACAGGTAAAGGGGCTCCAAAACCAAAAGCCACCTGCTAATGAGCACTCTAAGGTTGTCTCTTTTTTTTTTCCTGTTAACTTTTTTACTGAATCACTGTGAGATAGACTGTTACAAAGCTGTTCATGTTTGGATTTCAGTCATACAGTATTCGAGCACCCATCCCTCCACCAGTGTACATTTCCCAGCACCAGTGTCCCCAGTTTCCCTCCCATCACCACCACCCCCATCCCTACCTACCTCTATGTCTATGGCAAGCTCTTTTCCTCTCTCTCTCTCTCTCTCTCTCTCTCTCTCTCTCTCTCTCTCTCTCTCCTCTCTCCTTTTGGACATTGTGGTTTGCAATATTGATACTGAAAAGTTATCAAGAATATCCCTTACCTACTTTTAACCCTCAGATCTTGCCCAGCGTGATCACTCCCAGCTATTATAGTCATACTTGTCTCTTCTCTATCTTACCTACTCTCAGCCTCACACATTTTTGTGGTTAGTTCTAACCACTGACCAGTCCTCCTAACCCCTGTTTCCCCTGGCTATGGATATTATTCTTCTGCTATATATTTTTATATACCACAAAGGAATGCAAACATAGGAAAATTTCATGACTTCATTTTTCCTGATAGCTGCATAGTATTTCATTGTGTGGATATGCCATAGTTTCTTTATCCATTTTTCTGTTCTTGGGCACTAATATTGTTTCCAGATTCTGGCTATGGTGAATAGTACTGCAATTAACATAGAAGTGCAGGTGGTATTTCTGCTGTGTGTTTTTGGGTCCCCAGGGTTTATTCCCAGAAGTGGTATTGCTGGGCCAAATGGGAGCTCAATTTCTAGGTTTTTGAGAAACATCCATATTGTTTTCCAAAAAGACTGGGCCAGTCAGCATTCCTACCAACAGTGAAAGAAGAGTCCCCTTCTCCGCACGTCCATGCCAACACTGGTTGCTTTTGTTCTTTTGGATATGTGCCAGTCTCTGTGGTGTGAGGTAATATATTATTGTTGTTTTGGTCTGCATCTCCCTGAAGATTAGTGATGAAAAGCATTTTTACATGTGCCTTTTTGGTCATTTGAATTTCTTTTTTTTCCCGCTTTTTGGGTCACACCTGGCAATGCTCAGGGGTTACTCCTGGCTCTGCACTCAGGAATTACTCCTGGCAGTTCTCGGAGGACCATATGTGATGCTGGGAATCAATCCAGGTCGGCCATGTGCAAGGCAAACACCCTACCTGCGGTGCTATCGCTCCAGTCCCAGTCATTTGAATTTCTTCTTTGAGAAAGTTTCTGTTATTTCATTGCCCCATTTTCTTATGGGATTGGAGCTCGAAGGTTTTCTATCCTTAGATATTCCAGATCCTTTTTTCCACTGCTGCACGAGCATTATCCCAGAGGCCAACTAAACTACTTTGGACACCAGCAGCTCGCAGAAATGTCTCTAGACTGTGAACTGAGCCACTGCCCCATGCAGCACTAGGGGGGAAGGGTTTCTCTCTCTTGGCTTTTCCATCTTATGAGCACCACAAATGAGAAGTAAAAACTTGCAGTGATGTAATTTCTGGCAGAAATTTCTCTGGACATTATACAGAAATCCAAAACCGCGTGGCCTCATAATATCTCGTAATTTAGAGCAATGTAAAACATTATCAATTGGTTCCTTTTTAGCAGGTCTGACTTTGGGGTGAAACTCCAAACAATAATAGTGAGTTTTTTTGTTGAAATATTCAAGGTAATCAAACTAAAGTGAAATCTATCAGCTACATAGGCGGGGGGCGGGGGGAGGTATACGGGGGCTCCTGGTGGTGGAAAATGTACACTGGTGATGGGATGGGTGTTGAGCATTGTATAATGGAGACTTAGACTGAGAGCTCTGTAACTTTCCACATGGTGATTCAATAAAAAAATTTAAAAAAAAAAGAGAGATATTCCAGATCCACTGATCTCTGTGCACTGTCTACTTCCATGAGCTTCCTCAAACATTTCCCTCTGCCCAGATTGTCTGGAAAACTCAGGCATCCCAATACAGAAGCTGTGGTGACAGGAAAGGAACTCAGGCCCAAGCTCCTTTACCTGGTGTGAGCCACCTGTCTTGGTTAGACAACTCTGGATTAGGAGTCTCCCTGGCATAACCCCCCACCATTAGATTGCTTGTGGCACCCAGGGATCTTGCTGTCTATGTTCAGGAGCATTTATATATTCCAGTGAATGCCAAGGGCTGGAGTGATAGCACAGCGGTAGGGCGTTTGCCTTTCATGCAGCTGACCAGTGTTTGATTCCTCTGCCCCTCTCGGAGAACTCAGCAAGTTACTGAGAGTATCGCGCCCGCACAGCAGAGCCTGGCAAGCTACCCGTGGCATATTCAGTATGCCAAAAACAGTAACAAGTCTCACAATGAGATACGTTACTGGTGCCTGCTCGAACAAATCGATGAGCAACAGGATGACAGTGACAGTGACAGTCAATGAAAAATTTGAAGAAAACTCAAAAGAATCTGTTTCTGATGAAGAAGAGAAGATGGCAGTGATGATATCTGAGCCTATGAATGAATTTAGATTTGAGCCTAGGAATAAATCAGCCTTGGAAGCAATGGTCATTGCCATGTATGAATGTCAGGCTCCACAGACAAGCAGGTCCTGAGACAAGAAGATTCAGAAATTACAACGGAGAAGACTCTGATGTGGGAGTTCATAAAGAGGGGCAGAGGAGAGCCCGATGAGGTAGGAGTAGCCCACTTAACACCAAAGGCCAAGGCTACTAATTGAGGAGATGATAAGGAAAGCTCTCAGTCTGGACAGAAGATTCATTAAAAGATGATGAAGATAGGATGGAGGGCGAGACTATACCTACAGTCACTGAAAGATGCAGTGGTTGGTCACTGTAACTGAGTTAGACTGAGATTCTGCTCATAATTTCAGGGCTAAGGAAAAAAGTGCACAGCTAGCAAAGGTTTATGCAGTGTAGTAAAGGAAGCCATACCTATAACACGAAAAGTTCAAAGGCCGGAGTGATAGATAGTACAGTGGTTAAGGCACTTGCCTTGCATCTGGCTTACCCAGGTTAAACCCTTGACATCCCATATGGTTTTCTGAGCACCACCAGGAGTGATTCCTGAGTTCAGAGCCAGGAGTAACCCCCTCAGCATCACCAGGTGTGGCCCAAAACAAAAAAATTAAAAATTAAAAGAAAAAAAATAACCTGAAAGCTCGAGTAAAGCAGCAAGTAGTGGTGCGGAAACTGCAGGAAGTTACCAGATATAGTTAATATAATGGGTGAAGGGGGCTATAATAAATAATGAGTTTTCAATGTAGACAGTAACACCCTCCATTGGGAGACCAAGCAAGAGAAGAGAGAAGTCAACAACAAAGTTTCAAACTACCTATCGACACACTCTCTTGTTAAAGACTAAGGTAGCTGGTGACGTTAAGTGAATGCACAGTGGTCATTTTGAAAATTCTAGAAACAGTCAGAATTAATTTAAATCAACACTGACTGTGATCTAAAACATTCTGAATATTTAAAGCCCATTATTGAGACGTACTGCATAAGAGACTTAAACATACCTGTATTTCTTTCAAAATATAACTGCTCATTAACAATGCACCTGATCACATAAAAGCTCTGCTAGAGAGACCGTTTCATGCCTACTAGCACAGCATTCTTTCTACCATGGTTCAAGAAGTCTTCACTTCCAAGGTTTTTATGAGAAAAACATTCCATGATGCCATTTGTAAAATGAATGGACCTAAAGAACTCTGTAGGGTACTTATGCTTAGTGAAATAAGGCAGAGAAAGGAA
This sequence comes from Sorex araneus, assembly GCF_027595985.1. Lineage (NCBI taxonomy): Eukaryota > Metazoa > Chordata > Mammalia > Eulipotyphla > Soricidae > Sorex > Sorex araneus. The sequence goes on along the minus strand of NC_073304.1, from coordinate 66,598,225 downwards.
AATGCTGTATGATTTCATTCATATGTGGTTACAGAGAAACCGAACAACTGAATTTGTTCGGTTTCTCTATAAACAGATAAGAAAAAACATAAACTATAAAATTAAATTAGTGGTTAAGAAAAAAACATAAACTATAAAATTAAATTAGTGGTTAAAAGAAGTGAAGGAGGAAAAGGGGTAGATATTATTTGGTGAAGGACAGAATTTAACTTTTAGAGGTGTACTTAATGCACTGTATACAAATGTTGATTTATAAGGATGCACACCTAAAGCTTACATAATTTTTACATTAAATTATATAATGTTATAGTCCAATGTTGCTCCTTTTTTTGTTTTGTTATTTGGGGCCCTATCCAGCTGTGCTCAGGTCTTATTCCTGCTTTGAACTCAGGGGTCAGTGCTTGATGAACCATATGGGGTGCTGGGAATTGAACACAGATCATCTATGTACAAAATAGTACCTACCATGGACAAAATAGTACTACTATCTTTTGACCCCTCTAATATTTAAAAAAGGGGGGCAAATACATGTTACAAAGTTAACCTGCCATAGTTAGTAATATATGATTTGAGCAAAATAATTAAAACTTCTGGAAAGTGTTTTCCCTTCTTGATGCCATTAAGAATATTTATGATTTGGGGCTGGAACAGTAGTACAGTGGGTAGGGCTTTTATGCTGCTGACCCAGGTTCAATCCCTGGCACACTATATGGTTCCCCAAGCCCAGGAATGATCCCTGGGCAAAAAGCCTAGAGTAAGCTCTGAGTACTGCTGGGTGGCCCAAAAACGAAAAACAAACAATCAAAAAAAACATTTATAATTCATGAGAAGAAAGATCAAAATAGCCTTACCAGGAGTTTGGAAGAACTTAATTTCAACCCTCACTAATGACTTTGAGAATTCACAATGGAAGTGGAGGAAGTAATGGCAGATGTGATGAAGTACCAAAAAAACTAGAATTAGGAATGGAGCCTTAAAATGTGATTGAGTTACAGCACTGTGTTAAACTGGAGCAATAAGAATAAAATTTGAAAAGGTGAGGAGGTGCGTCTTATGGGTGAATCAAGGAAGTGTTTGTTTGAGATGGAGTCTACTCCTCATGAAGATACTAAATACTGCTGAAATGACAATAAAATAAAATATTGCATATGCTTAGTTGATGTAGCAGTGGCAGATTTGTTTTTGTTTGAGGGCCATACCTAGCAGTGCTCAAGGCTGAGGGCTCTGTGATCAAGAATAACTTCTGGTAGGGATGGGGGGAGGGGGGTGACATACGGAGGCCAGGATCAAACCCAGTGCTACCACATGCAAGGCAAACACCAGCTACACTATCACTCCAGCCCCTGGCTCCAATTCTGAAAGAACTTTTACTATCAAACAGCATTATCTGCTACATAGAAATTTTTCATGAAAGCAAGAGACAATAAGTGTTTTAAAGTTCAGTGTTCTTAGTTTAAGAAATTGTCATAGCCAGGGGCAAATAGAGAGTTCTGGGGGTTGGAGCACATGCTTTGCTCAATCTCTAGGTTCAGTCCCCAGACCCCAGCATGGTCCCCCAAACACTGCCATGTGTGCCCTTCTCTTGAAAAAAAAAAAAAAGAAGAAGAAGCAAAGGAAGGAAAAAATTAACCTAGCCACCCTAATTGTCAGCCGATTTGAGAAGATAGAAATGCCCATACTGGATTATGTTGATGGGTTCACAAATGCAATAATTTATAAGGCATCAAATTATAATTCATAATGGATGAATTGTTTCTTTTTTAAGCTATCATATGGACACTTTAATTACTAAAATCTTTGGAGTACTAAAGTGACTACAAGACTTTTAATTATCTAAATTGACTAGAAAAGACAGGAAATTACCTGTGATTTCATTCAGGGGCAGGGAAGAAAACCTTGTAAATATGTACAAGGAAAAGAGAAAAATAGAAGAGAAGCAATATTTGAAGAGATAATGACTGAGAATTTTCCAAAACCAACAGAGGATTCAGGAAGTGTAACCAATTCCAAAATGCATCTTTGTAAAACTTTTGAGAACCAACCAAACAAACAAAACAATCCTCTTAAAGGCAGCCAGCTAAAAATTCACAGAGATAAAACTATACCATGTGTTTAGGGATGCATAGATAGGTAGCAAAGCTTTTTAAAACACAAGAAATAGCTGGTTTGGTCTGTAGCATATACACAGAAGTCAAGAAATGACTGTTTAAAATTTTTAAGTTGTCTTTTACATTTAGAGGATGGTTGGAAATTCTTTGCGATAGCAATTCTCAATTTCTTCATCTGAATGGTGATTACCTGATTGCCTTATAAATATTTATTAAATTATACACCTGGGTTGCCTATGCTTTTCTGCCTGGATATTTAATATTGTACAATAAGATGAGAAGTGTGTAAATCTATTTTATGATTAAATTTCTCTTTGGTTTAGAGAAATTTAGGCCAAAATCCCAACTCTGGTTTTGAGGTCAAATATCCAACTCCCAGCTCTGTGCTTAGTCAAAGGTCACTCCCATCAGTGTGTGGGGGACCAAGTAGTGCCCTGGATCAAACCAGGTCAGCCACATGCAAAGCCTGTCTGTTGACCCCGTCCAAGCTCTCTAGTCCTGTAGATATATTTCATAAGTGTTGTTGACCTTGGATACGATTGAATGACAGTTTGCTTTGTAAGGAGATGTTTTCCAGGCTGATGGTGTTATTATCATCATCACAATGTTATTTTGACCTCTAGAAGTTTTTTTCCCAGAATTTAAAAACATCTACTTGTAGTTCATGCCATTAAGAAATTTACCCGACAGTATTTTCAATATTCAGATAACAGTTGGTTAAAAAAGAAATAAATAACTACCAAATATAACCATAAAATATAGACTATAAAGGATAAAATTTTGTGGCAAATGGGTGAATTTTTTTATCTTGTTTTGTACCAGAATGCGTTGATTTTAGTATCTGCCTAAGTGCTATTTATTTTCTAAAATTAACACACATTTTAATGCATAATACATTTTTGTTTGCTGTTAATTGAGCCTGTGTAATTAATCTCTGATTCTTCCTTACTTAAACCAGCAGAAACCTCTTTTGTGTAATTATTGCCTGGTTACTGTATGTAAATATCCCATCTGAAATTGTGTGCAGTGAGACAAACAGGAGAGTTTGTCTCCTTTTATTTAATAATCTCATCTGACTCCAGTCCTTCAGGTCTACCTTGTATTGAGTTTGTCCAGTTCTTTTGTCTTTGGTGATAAAGCCAAACTTCCACGAATCCATTTTGGTTGGCATAGACAGAAGGTAGAAAGTTAGAGAGTTTCAGGCTCTACTTTATAGAGGTAGAGTTATCTTTACACCACAAGAATAAATAGGCCTGAAGAATTATCAGACTCCCAGATTCTGTTTGGTATTTGAATATGCCTTGAGAACACAAGGAATATATAATCTATGCTCTTTCTCCTCACCTTGTGTGAAAATTCACGCAGCAAAATATTATTCTACAACTTCACTTTTCCTTCAATGCAGAGTGTTCCTCTTGCCAAGAATTCCCAGAGCCTCCCCTAACACTGGATTTTTTTCCCTAACAGTACAAAAGATCAAACTCAATATAGGTATTGAGTGGCCATATGTTAGGTCTATCAACTTGAAAGGGAATGCCCTGCCACAGAGGTGGGGTGGGGTGGAGGGGAAGGGGTGGGAGTAGTGAGAGGGATACTGGGACCATTGGTGGCGGAGAATGGGCACCGGTGGAGGGATGGGTACTCGATCATCGTATAACTGAAACGTAAGCATGAAAGTTTGTGAGTCTGTAACTGTACCTCACGGTGATTCATAGCACTGTAGCACTGTAGTCCCATTGTTCATCAATTTGCTCGAGCGGGCACTAGTAACGTCTCCATTGTGAGACTTGTTACTGTTTTACATCAAATACACCATGGGTAGCTTGCCAGGCTCTGCCATGAGGGCGGGATACTCTAGGTAGCTTGCAAGGCTCTCCAAGAGGGACAGAGTAATTGAACCTGGGTCAGCCACATGCAAAGAAATGCCCTACCCTCTGTGCTATCGCTCCAGTCCACAGTAATTCATATAAATTTTTTAATTAAAAAAAAGATCAAATTCAGAGCCTCACACATGCAAAACAAGCACTAAATGCTGAGCTATAATCCTTGCTAGATATTTCTCTTTGGTTTTGATTTTGGTTTTGTTTGTTTAGGTTTCAGACCCAGTGGTTCTCAGGTCCTACTCCCAGCAGTGCTGGGGGCCCAGGTGGTGTCAGGAGTCAAATCCAGGACTCCTGCATGCAAAACACTCACTCCAGCCCTATGAGATGGCCCCCCCACTTGATTAATTTTCATCTGTCTCCGTATGTATATGGGATCTACCAATCTTCCTGAAATTTCTTCAGTGCTCTAAGAAAAGATGTGTTATAAGAAAACTTTGGTTTGGGGCCAGAACAATAATACAGCAGGTAGGATGTTTGCCTTACATGTGGCCAATCCAGCTTGGAGCCCCCAGCATCCTATATGGTCCCCTAAGTACCACCAGGAGTAATTCCTGAGTGCAGACCCAGGAGTAACTCCTGAGCAATGCTGGGTGTGACCCAAAAAGTAATAAATACATAAATAAATAAATAAATAAATAAATAGGACTTTGCTTTAATAATAGTCACGCCAGATTGAACAGCATATAAATCAGTGCTCAAGGGTTGCTCCTGGCTCTGTGTTTAAGGATCACTCCTGGTAGTAGTGAGGGAACCATGTGACACTGGGGATTGAATGATGATTGGCTGGATGTGAGGCAAGCACCTTCTGCCTTGTCAGATTTCTCTGGCCCGTTAATTGTTCCTTAAACTCACTATTAGAATCTGAAATCTAACACACTTAGAAATTCAGATCTAGTTTAGAAATTTTACTGTTCCACAATGCTCCATTATAGGACCACACCAGAGCATATTTATCTAATCCCGTGTTGATTAACATTTAAATTGTTTCCAATTATTTGCTTTCGTAGGCAATACTGCAATAAACATTCTCCAGAATGTGAGACACCCTTCTTCCCGAGCAACTAAACACACAAAGTCTGTAATTCTGCAACAATGATCTGCACGTGTTCTCTAATTTTTTTAACTTTCAAATACTCTAGCCTGGTCTTAGGCTAGTCCACAATAGTCCACAGCTGACATCATTTAGGACCCACCTTCCAGTCACCCAGTCCCATAAGTATTGCTTTCTCTTTTTTTAAGTCTAAGCCTCCAAATAGTGCTAATTACTGCACATCTTCTTATCAGTACACCCCACTAATACCCAACAACAATGTGAAAATGAGCACACACGGGGTCTGAGCAAACATTCTCTTCCCAGCCCACAGCTTTTTCATGCCTGATCAGCTGTTATTATATGTTCAGCTCTGTTCTAGCTGGGCTCTGAAAACCAGATGGTGAAGAAAAACTTTTCCCCCCAGACCATGCATTCTTTTAGAAAAACAAAAGCACCAATACTTAAATAAGTGAACAAAAATAAGATAATAAATGCTATGATAAAAAAAAAAAAAGGGCAGGAGAAGCCAGAGAGATAGTACAATGGGTAGGGCCTTACAAACAGCCAACCCAGGTTCAATCACCAGTATGATCCCCCAAAGCACTGCCAAGAGCAATTTCTGAGTGCAGAGCCAGGAGTAACAGTTGAGCATCACCATAAATAAATAAATAAATAAATAAATAAATAATAGTGCAGAGAGAGAGAGAGAGAGAGAGTACAAGTACGTTAAAGCACTTGCTTTGCATTCTGTGCTGAGTCTGGTTTGAATCCCTACCCAGGTATAGACCAAATCATCACCCCCCAAATTTTTAATATGATCATATGATAGGCTAGAAAATGAATCTCAAATATCCTCACTACCGAAAAGGCAAAGAATGACTATGTGACAAGCTGGAGGTGTTGCTAATGCCTGGACAGCCATCATCCTACAGCATACAAGTGTGTCCGGTCAACATGTGATATCCTTTACATTCACATGACCTCATATGTAATTTTGTCTTTTAAAAGTAGAGAAATAAATTATTAAGGACAATTTGTAAAATTTAATTTTTTGTGACCACATTGTACCCACTACCAAAGTACCAATATTCTTCCATCACAGACCTTTTTATTTATTTATTTATTTATTTTGCTTTTTAGGTCACACCCAGCGGTGCACAGGGGTACAGGGGTTACTCCTGGCCCTGTACTCAGGAATTACCCCTGGCGGTGCTCAGAATCGATATGGGATGCTGGGAATCGAACCCACAGGGCTGGAGTGATAGCACAGTGGGTAGGGTGTTTGACTTGCACACAACCGACCCGGGTTCAATTCCTCCACCCCTCTCAGAGAGCCCAGCAAGCTACCGAGAGTATCTCGCCCACACAGCAGAGCCTGGCAAGCTACCCATGGCATATTCAATATGCCAAAAACAGTAACAACAAGTCTCTCCATGGAGACGTTACTCATGCCCGCTCGAGCAAATCGATGAGATGAGCAAATTGATGAGCAACGGGATGACAATGACAGTGATTGAGAGTTATTTTTTACAAAGGAATCGGGGAGCACATGCTCTGCTGCCCACATCACAAACCAGTCACGTGTAGTCTCCCCCTCTCTCCACCTCTCCTTACATTTATAAATAAAGCTATCTTACTTCACTGAAAAAGGGGGACAGTATCAGAATAATGTGGCTCTTCTAGATCAATAAAGTGCAAGAAACATCAACTATGAATGCAAAATTCCGTCCAGGGCCAAACCAATCAATACAGAAGCTACTAACTACACTTAAATGTGGTTAACCCAGCTGTGGAACTAAATTTTTCAACTTATTTAATTTTCATGAAATAAACTTAAAGACAAATAACCACTTGTGTCTAGTGGGTATTGTACTAGACAAAGTCACTGTCCTAAGAAGGGGTAAAGATGAACTCTGAACAAAAACATTCTGGTGTCAGGGTTTATATTCATAACTACCACATCCCATGGCCTCTTCGAGGATATGAGCGAAATTAGGGATTCTAGGAGGCTTTGCTTATTTGTTATAGAGATCATTTCTATGCTGAAGGAAATTAGTCAGCGGAAAGTTAAAAACTGATGATGTAGAAGAAATAAAGAATGCTAAAGGACACTGTGGGGAGTTGCAAGGAACAACTGGGGAGCCGCTGGGGTTGACGGAGCTCCAGAGACTTGGCCCAACAGGATCCAGCGGTAGGCGGGCCCTCCCCATAGCATCCCCTTTTGATTTCCCAGCAGTGGCTCCTCTCCTCTGCCTTCCAGCTACTGTGGCTTCCAGATACCTCGGTGGTTCCAGGGCAGACTATTGGACAAACAGGATCCCTGATCAAGGAGGAATGACAAACCGCAACATCCCAAAGCCTTGTGCCAGTGCATACTAGATTACCCCTGAAAAGTTTGTTCCCTGTTTCTCATGAAAAGTTTGTTGCCTGGTCCACCAAGATGTGATGCCAGTGGCCGCACATGTGCGGCCTCACCACAGCTGCATGAGCATGACTCCAGAGGCCAGCTAAACTACTTTTGGTATCAGCAGCTCCTTGCAGAAGTGTCTCCAGACTGAGAACTAAGCCCCGGCCCCATGCCTGCCCAGGAGGGGAAAGGTTTTTCTCTCTTGTCTTTTCCTTGAGAGGGGGGCGGGACAAGGGCGTGGCGACTGCCATATTCTGAGGACCACTAATGAGAGATACAAGCTTGCAATGATCCAATTTCTGGAAGAAATTTCCCTGGACTTAGTTGCTAAAATACAGAAATCCAAAACCTCATATCTCTTCACAGCAGGTCTGACTCTAGTGGGGAACTCCTAACAATAGTAGTGAGTTTTTTTATTGAAATATTAAATGTAACCAAAGTAAAGAGAAAGTAAAATGAAATTTATCAGTTACACAGGCGGGGGTGGGTGGGTGGGGGGATGGGAGGTATATTGGTGGTGGAATATGGGCACTGGTGAAGGGATGGTTGTTTCAGCATTGTATAACTGAGACTTAAGCCTGAAAGCATTGTAATTTTCCACATGGTGATTCAATAAAATTAAAAAAAAAAGTTTGTTGCCTGTTTCTTGAGGTATATAAACCTGACCCTGGGGGCTGGAGTGATAGCACAACGGGGAGGGCATTTGCCTTGCACGCGGCCGACCCAGGTTCAATTCCCAGCATCCCATATGGTCCCCCAAGCACTGCCAGGAGTAATTCCTGAGTGCATGAACCAGAAGTAACCCCTGTGCATCGCCAGGTGTGATCCAAAAAGAAAAAAAAGAAAAAGAAAAAAATCCTGACCCTGTTTGCAGTAAATCCAGTCTTCTCCCTGCAGAGGCTCCCAGGGTGTGTGTCTTTTCTTACGGTTCCACAGGCTCACTCTCCCTCAAAGGGCTGTCCCTCTTCCCAGCAATGGTTTGCAACGGGCATAGTGGAGTAGGTTCCCAAGGCCGGCTCCCTAGCTGGTCCCATGACCCCAGGGTATCGGAGTGACAGGACAGATGTTTTTAAAATGAGAGCTTCTGGTGGGCTTGGAGCTGCAATGGAGGCTAGCAGTTGTGACCCGTGGCCAGGAACTTAGAGGAGGATGCTGCCAGTTCATCTTTCCCAGAGAGCTCAAAACAGCTGCAACTCTCCTCAATGCAGAAGTTCATATGCTTTTGGAGCATCAGAAGCAGGATGAGCAGGAGTTTTCCAGGATCTTTTTTAAGACTTTAAACTGCATGGCCCACTTTAGTCATTTCAAAGTCAGAGATACCATTGCCAGTGCACGTAGTTTATTCCTCCAGAAAAAAACTTCACTAAGTTTGAGTTGGTGTGTCTGGCCAACCTTTGCTCAGAGAATGCTGAGGAGTCCAAGGCTCTGATCCCAAGCCTCAGGGGGCGGTTTGAAGATGAGGATTCTTGATGATATCTAGACTAAACGTAGCTTCCAGTATTAATCTCCAGCCACCACTGCTGCTGGGGGAGTCACATCCCTAGTGTGCCACCACAGTCCCGGTATTGGTCTCACTTGTACAGAAATTCCATTGCGGAAGACACTCAAAATTCCTTTGGAGGCAGTAGCCCAGCCTGGCCTTGGTTTAAGTTGAAGTTTGAAACTTGACTATTGGACCATAATGACCTTGTAATCACAGCAAGCCTTTCAGTATAGCAGATGCCTTAGGCTTCTTGAGCTTGCCTCTGGGTGAGTGCGGTAGGTGACAACCTTATACCAGGATTCTTGACTCCTCTATTATATACATGACAACTCATACCAGGATTCTTGACTCTTCTCTTACTTTGATTCTTAATACTTTCTCCTTAGATTTCAAACGATTTATAGTTTTTAATGCTATAGAACATACAGAACTAGTATAGGCAACAACAATCTTACCTAAATGTGAAAAGAATTAGTCCAGACCAAGATTTTTTAAAAATAAATGAGAGGGCTTCAACACATAGTGCTGGGAAACTGGATAGCCATGTGCAAAAAAGAGGGAGAGAAAGAAAGAAAGAAAGAAAGAAAGAAAGAAAGAAAGAAAGAAAGAAAGAAAGAAAGAAAGAAAGAAAGAAAGAAAGAAAGAAAGAAAGAAAGAAAGAAAGAAAGAAAGAAAGAAAGAAAGAAAGAAGGAGGAATGAAGAAGAAGGAAGGAAGGAAGGAAGGAAGGAAGGAAGGAAGGAAGGAAGGAAGGAAGGAAGGAAGGAAGGAAGGAAGGAAGGAAGGAAGGAAGGAAGGAAGGAAGGAAGGAAGGGGATGTGTGTTTCATACCATATACCAAGATATATACAAAGTTACAATATACATATACAAAGATAATTCAAAGTGGATTAAAGATCTCAAGACTGGATCACATTTCATAACACACTGTCCTTTGTCATTTCTAATCTGCCTCAATTTTCCCAAAGGATAGTGGGCTGGATGGGAGAGGGGAGTCCTCAGGTACTCTGGTGGTGGTGAAGGTGCAATAACTTTCTTCATGGAAATCATATAAGTTACACCAACATAACTATATCACCAAAACTACAGTTAAAAAGTAACAACTAGGCAGATATCTCTCTGGACTTAGTTACTAAAATACTAAAATACAGAAACCCAAAACCAAGAGGCCGCTAAGTGTGGTCACTCGACCTCATACCTCTTCATCCTCAGCAATGGAAAACAAATTATCTAATGCTTCGTTTTCAGCAGGTCTGACTTTAGGGGAGAGACTCTGCAAACAATAATAGTGAGTTTTGTTGAAATATTGTATGCAATCAAAGTGAAAGTAAAGTGAAATTTATTAGTTACACAGGCGGGGGGGCTAAGGGCGGGGGGACTAGGGGCGTGGGGGGGTTAGGGGTGTGGGGGTGCGGGGTGGAACTATACTGGGATTCTTGGTGGTGGAATATGTGCACTGGTGAAGGGATGGGTATGCGAGCATTGTGTAACTGAGATTTAAACCTGAAAACTTTGTAACTTTCCACATAGTGACTCAATAAAAAAATTTTTAAAAAAAAGTAACAACTAGGGGGCTGGAGTGATAGCACAGCGGGTAGGGCATTTGCCTTGCACTCGGCCAACCCGGGTTTAATTCCCAGCATCCTGTATGGTCTCCTGAGCATCGCCAGGAATGATTCCTGAGTGCAAAACCAGGAGTAACCTCTGAGCATCGCCGGGTGTGACCCAAAAAGCAAAAAACAAACAAACAAACAAAAGTAACAACTAAAATAAAACATCTCCCCTTATGCTTAAAAAGAAAAGATGAGGGAGCTGGAGCAATAGTACAGTGGGTAAGGCATTTGCCTTGCACGCAGCCGACCCGGGTTCGATTCCCAGCATCCCATATGGTCCCCTGAGCACCACCAGGGATAATTCCTGAGTGCAGAGCCAGGAGTAACTCCTGTGCATAGCCGGGTGTGACCCAAAAAGCAAAAAAAAAAAAAAAAAGATGAGAGGAGTTGGGGTTCTACTCCAACTTTCTACGAGGAAGAGTGAGCTTCATTCTTAGAAAAGGGATGGCAAAGGCAGGTGCTGATGTGTAGGTAGATTTGGATATAAGAAAATAAATTAGTTTCTTCTTAGTTCTTTCTCAGTGAGTTTAAGATTATCAACTGAATGACAAAAGGGGAGAAAGGAATAGGAGGCTTAATATGAGAGGGAAAGATGGGCAGAGAATGATGGGCAGTGGAATGCTAGGCAGTTCTGAGTGCTTATCTGAGACTTGCGGTTTGGGCTTTAAATAAAATCACTTGAAGCTGTCTTCCTTCAGCAATTCTGGCTGCTGCAGTATAGGCACAGAGTGAACAATCGTGGCAAACATTTTAAAGAAGGGAGAGTGGGGGCCAAAGAGATAGATAGTACAGCAGGTCAAGTGCTTGTTTTGCACCCAGGTTCATCCCCAGCACCCAATACAGTCCCCCAAGCCCCACCATGAGTGATCCCTTAGCACAGAGTCAGAAGTAGTTTTGGGTAGCACTGTAGCACTGTCATCATTGTTCATCGATTTGCTTGAGTGGGCACCAGTAACTTCTCTATTGTGAGATTTGTTGTTACTGTTTTTGGCATATCGGATAAAACCATGGGTAGCTTGCCAGGTTCTGCCGTGCAGGTGGGATACTCTCGGTAGCTTGCCAGGCTGTCTGAGAGGGATGGAGGAATTGAACCTGGGTCAGCCATGTGCAAGGCAAACGCCTTACCCACTGTGCTATCACTCCAGCCCAGTTTTGGGTATTGGTGGTAATGCTGCTGAGATTTATTTTAAAGCTTTGGTAATTAAAGCAACATGGTATCAATCACAAAAAAGGATGGAGTAGTGGTCACAGGCTCTCACAGAAGAGCCCCAAAAACAGACTCACTAGGAGATATGATCCCTGGGGCCGCACGCGTGTGCGGCCTCTCCGCAGCTGCACAAGCGTGAATCCAGACCCAGCAAAACCTCTTTCGGCATGGGCATCTCCTCGCAGAATGTCTCCAGCCTGAGAACTAAGCCTCGGCCCCGTGCCCGCCCAGGAGGGGAAAGGTATTTCTCTCTCTCTCGCCTCTTTCTCTCCGGGGATGAAGGGTGCGGTGTCCGCCATATTAAGACGACCACAGATTGGGTTTTCAAGCCTGCAATGATCCAATATCTGGAAGAAATCTCCCTGGACTTAGTGTTAAAGTACAGAAATTCGCGCAGTAGCGGCCGCGCGACCTCATTTGTCTTCACAGTAGGTCTGAATCTAGTGGGGTACTCCTAACAATAGTGAGGTTTGTGTTGAAATATTGAATGTAACCAAAGTAAACAGAAAGTAAAATGAAACTTATCAGTTACAAGGTAGGGGGTGGGGGGGCAGGATGGGAGGTGTACTGTGTGGGGTTGGTTTTTTTTTTTTGGTGGTGGTATATGGACACTGGTGAAGGGATGGTTGTTTCAGCATTGTATAACTGAGACCTAAGCCTGAAAGCATTGTAATCTTCCACACGGTGATTTAATAAAATAAAATTTTTATTTAAAAAAAAAAACAGACTCACTAATATCCATGCAAGTCTGATTGAAGGCAGAGCATACATTGCACACCGTGTTGTAAGAATATAAAATAGAGCTGTTACCCATGTATTTAAAATTTAAATGAAGTTTAATACATACTTATGAATTAAGGGCTTCAATATAAAAACTGAAAGTGCAAAAATTAACAAAGAAGATCACGAACTAAAGATGCAGCAGGAAAGGCATTTGCCTTTCCCACAGCAGATATGATCTTGACCCCTGGAACTCTATGTGGCCCCCGGGTTCTGCTAGGAGTAATCCCTGTGCACAAAGCCAGAAGTAAGCCCTGAGCAATGCCAGGCATGGTCAATAAAAAAAATTCCCATAAAGAAAAAATAAAACAAAAGTTTAACCATATTAAAAAGAATGGAAGAGGAAATGGAGTGTCAAGAGTAAAAGAAATACATCATATACTGATGTGCACATAATTCCACTTATATTACCCTAAAAATGCAAAAAAATTCAGACTTCCACATTTCTATGAGGCTGAGAAAAATATTCAGCTGCAAACGCCAGCCATTTCAAACAGAAAAGGAAGGATGATTCGATGCAGAGCTGAGAGTCACAGTGAATCATCCCAGCATTGGGACTAACCTAGTGAAAGGAGTGCTGTAGCAGATTTCAACATTAGATCGGTGACAACCAGGCCATGTGTCAACCAACCTCCCTTTGGTCCTGGACTGATAGCTTATGTTTTCATTACCATCCCCCCGCCCCCATCACCAAATACCTTGGGTGTATAGAGAACAGCTAACATGTCTCTTGAGCTCAGGATCTTCACATTTACAGAAATCACATTTGAAGTGTGGAAGCCAAAGAACTGTACCCATTACTTGAGTAGATAGATGACAAGATTCCAGATTTAAACCCAGTGTGGAAACCAAGGGAAGCTTTGGAAATCTTGAAGATAAGGAATAGAAATTTGCATGCAGGGAACATACATTGCAGCAAGGGGCAGACAAGAGGAAAATATAGGTGGCGGTGTTTTGTTTTCGTACTCGCTTAAAGCACACTGTTCCTGAATCAAAGGTGGACTGTGAGAGATAGTACAGTGGGTAGGGTGCTTGCCCTAAGCACGGAGCCAGGAATAAGCCTTGTGCACTGCCAGGTGTGGCCCAAACACAAACAAAAGTGAATCGGAAGTTCCCTCTCTTTACATCTGGGTTTAATTTTTTATTCTTGCCTTGATCCATGGGCTACAATGAAAAGGAAGTTGAAAGGTATATTCAGGTGGGTTGTTCAAATTCCTTGCTGATTTTAACCAGGGAATCTGTGGACTATCGTGTTAGAACCTTGAAGTGGTGCGACTAAGCAGTCAGCTGGATCATGAAAATAATAAACTGTCATTTTAAGCAGCTATGCTTTAGGAAAAGATAACCAAACTATGTGGTTTGAAACCCTGCTTTCCATCCTCTTTTCTCTATTCTATCCTTATTCCAACTTTTCTCCATGAAAATTTTTTCTTCCTAGTTCTGCCTGCTCTCCAAAGAGGCTGTCTCATTAGACTGAAGAGTTCCTTGTTTTGACAAGGGCAGTAGCAGATTTGGAAGCATATATGGGTGGTAGGAACAAGAAGCAGAAAGTAGGCTATGCTTTATAAAGAAATTGAAATGCCTGGGGAAGTTTGAAGAAAGAGGAGAAATAAGAGCCATAAATACCGGGAAACATCGAAAAAAAATAAGACAAAGAACTTTATTTTCATGGCAGCAAAGGGACCATAAAACTCAAAAATCTGTTGGAAAGATTGAGTCGTTTGTTTTGCAGTCCACCATGTGAAACCTCTCCCCTCATGAAATCTTCAGTAAAATTTGTATTACTCACTCTCCCTTGAATTCTTTGTTGGAATATTTAGAAGTTACATCAATATGCAAACATGCTTGAATGGAAGAAGGATACACAACCAGTTACCTGGTTACATTTCTAAAAACACTGGAGGACGTATTCAGTTCTTTAATCTGGCATTAATGAACTTCTCCCAAACTAAAACTGATCCATTAACAAGTATTTGGGGTAAGTTATTCAAAATTTTGAGTCATGGGGCTGGAGCAATAGCACAATGGGTAGGGCATTTGCCTTGCATGCGGTCGACCCGGGTTCAATTCCCAGCATCCCTGAGCATCGCCTGGAGTAATTCCTGAGTGCATGGCCCAGGAGTAACCCCTGTGCGTCACCGGGTGTGACCCAAAAAGAAAAAAAATTTTATTGAGTCTTGGGACACCATATGGGGTGCCAGGAATTGCATCCAGGTTGACTGCATGTAAGACAAGTGCCCTACTAGTTGTACTATCTTTCCAAGTCCTAGGGGGAGAAAACCATTGATGCTAAGATTGTTATATAACATATAGTTGTTCTTATAAGTTTTGTAATTGATGTATGCAGGTAGAACTAAGGAGGGCCCCCCCACATCATGGCAATAAAATTTCTGGGAAGTAATAGAGTGAACAATTCTAATTGTTCACTCTATTACAAGAAATATAGCCACCTCATGGATAGAGAAAGCAAGATCTGATAAGACCTCCAGCAGTCAACTCTGAGGAGACTGGACCCCTCCCTCAAAAAACAGAGGCCATAAAAATGATTTTGGTGAGGAACTAGACCACCAAGAATTGGGCAGCTTGCAGAAATCAGGGATAAAAACAGTGTGACAACAAAGGAGGGGGTTGCTCTCCTGTTAGAGGGTATGGCCCTGCCCGTCAGCCGTCTCAGCCCTCTCAGCCTTCTGAACTCAACGCTTGCTTGACTTGTGCCAAATAAAACTTTATACTACAAAGCTCACTGCTTTGTGTGGTGTGTCGAACAATGGACCCTAACAGAAGTTATTCATTTTAATTTTTTTTATATTTTTGGTTTTTGTGATTACCTTAGTACACATCCCAATTTCCTATTATTCTTTTATTGTATCTTTATTCCCTACACATTAGGGACATCATCCTGCATCTGTCTCTCTCCTTCTGACTGATTTCACCAGGGTGATGCCTTTTATTTCTATCCATCCACACAAGGCCCAACTTATTTTAAATAAACTATTATTACTTATATCACTGTCACTGTCACTGTCATCCCGTTGCTCATCGATTTATTCCAGCAGGCACCAGTAACATCTCTCATTATGAGACTTATTGTTACTATTTTTGGCATATCGGATACACCATGGGTAGTTTGCCAGGCTCTCCCAGAGGGGCGGAGGAATCAAACACGGGTCGGCTGCATGAAAGGCGAATGCCCTACTGCTGTGCTATCGCTCCAGCCCTATTGCTTGTATATAATAAATAAATTAAATTGCCCTTAATTGGTCTCTCTACCTCATTATTTCAAAGAATATCTATCACAGGAAGACAATTAAACAACTTGATCGAATCCAGATGCCATTCATATAAATGTCACTTCTCTTGCATGTAGCAATACTACCCAAAAAAATAACAATTTAATCATCCAATATCATGCACCATTAGGATCATGCAAGTTCTCTATATTCTCAAAAAACTTCATCCTTTTACTCAGTCATTCTACAATCTTGAAAGGAATTGACATTAAATCACCACCCACCGGCTGCCTTATAGAAAGTATTTGTGGGTGGTGCCTGAAATCTGGCACTTTTTTCCTTTCCCTTTTGTTGTTGTTGTGATGATTCAGGGGCAGAATGGCACAGGTGGGGCTGGAGGGTGTGTGTGTGGAGGGCTAGGGGGGTGAAAGGGGTCACATACACTTGGATTCAGTGCATCACAAACCACATTGTTTTTTGTCATGCATAAATCTCACAGGGCAGGACCCCCGGGATAGTACTTGGCATATGTAGAATGGTGCTGGGAGTCCAAAATGAAGCCTCAGGCTTTCAAGACTTTCACTTTGACCCTGGAATGCATACTAACACAGAAATGTTTGGTGGAGAATTTTGTTTTGTTTTGCATCGGGGCCATACTCAGCCATGCCCGGGGATTACTCCTGGAGAGGCTGGGGGACCATATGGGATGCTAGAGATTGAACCCAGGTTGGCCACACACAAGGCAAATACCTTGCCTGCTGTACTATTGCGCCAGCCCCTTGGGAAGGTTTTTACAAAAGTGGGATACTGCTGGATTTTTTCCAGGTGAATCTAGGAGTTGCTGTGTGTCGTGCCATTAATAAACATGCATGAATATGTGGCAGGAGTTTGCATCTTAGAGATGTCACTTTGCTCAGATTTACTGGCTACCTCTAAGCTCTTAAATCTGGGCTCAGTCTAAATTAGGAAGCATCCTAAGAATAGATGGCCCTGAGAAACATCTGAAGTCTCTAATTAGAGGTTTTGACACTTCCACTGTCGAACTGCCACCTAGGAGCTTAACCTTGCAAGATTTTAGAAAAATCATAGTGGTCAATCAGCATTTTTTTCTTAAGAAAAGAGGAGTGAAAAAGCTAGTGGGAGTTTGTCAGTACGGGAGTGGAGTACAAATTCAAATGGGCATTTGATAAGGAAGAAATGCTGAGTAAAGCTGCTGCCTTTAGAAAGGAAAGTTGAACTCTGAAATACAGCTGGCCAGGCAGAATTGGGGCAAGTACATTTCTCTGTGTAAGAATGATTGCCTGTACATTGTGACAGATTGAGGAACTCAAATGAAAAGTGAATAAAAAGAGTTTTGTTTTCTTTTTAAAGTTGGCATTAGTCGAGGAATTTCCCTGCATAACTTCTACTTCCTTCCTGTTCATACACAGACCTTGGTGACCCTCTTCTTTGCCTGTTTTCTTACTTTCAGAAGATAAACTATTTCAAACAGCTTGGCTCTGTGAGTGGTAAAATGAATAAACATGCTTTTTGGCTTTAACAAAGATATAGAGACTGTAGGAAGTTAAGCACAACTTTAAAAATAAAAATATGGGCCAGAGAGAGAGAGAGAGAGTTCCATGCATTGAGCACATGCTTTGCCTGCAGGAGACCCAGGTTCCATCACTGGCATCACATGGGCCAAGGAGCACCACCAGTTTCGGCCCCCCCCAAAAAAAAACAGAGAGAGAGAGAGAGGTGGGGGAGGGCATTGGAGGGAAACTGGGAACATTGGTGGTGGGAAATGTACACTGGTGAAAGTACAGGTGTTGGAACACTATATGACTGAAACCCAGTCAAGAACTATATAACTGCATATCTCACTGTATTTCAATTTTAAAAAAGTCTTTTCTAAAAAAAATTAGAGAAATAAAATATTCCCATGCATATAAACTAAGAAGTACTCTGTGACATAAAAATGATGGGTCTTGTTTTAGGTACTCATATTAATCTTTCTGAAAGATGGGAATCAGATACCAAAGCATGACTCACCTGGACAGATTCCCAGTAATACCCCACTCTCCTCGCCTACATCTTCTATAGCTGAGGAGTATGTCACATCATCTCTTTTCAACTCTCCCTTACTGCAAAAGACTGTGTTGCCATAAACTAAGAACTAGAACATTCCTTAATAACTCAATATGTGGACAAATAACCAAGAAAATATAGCTTCTTATTTACTCTGATGCGTTCAACATGTACTCGTTAAATGCTTTTTAAAAAGTTACTACATGCCCAGGGTCTGATCCACAGTACTGCATGGTCCCTGAGCACTGCCAGAAGCAACCCCCAAGCACTGAGCTACGAGTAGCCTCTGAACACCACTGGGTGTGACACCCCCCAAATAAACACACACACATACACACACAAGGAATTAGGGGTTGGAGGGATAGTTCAGTGGATAAGGTGCTTGCCTTGCACTCGGCCAACCCAGTACCCCCCACCCCAGCACTGCCAATAGTGATCCCTGAGCACAAAGCTAGAAATAAGTCCAAAACACGGCCAAAAACAAAAACCACTTTAAAAAATAAATAAAAGGAAATTAAAATTCACCACATAAACAAGAGAGGGACTGGCTTTAGGAAACACAGTCAATCTCAGTTTGCTCAAGGAGTAACTACTTTTCAGATTTTGACCCTTATTAATTTCAAAAACAAGAAATATACCAAAACTCTTCACCACTGGATCCTTCTTTTCCCATGATCCTGCCATTGTGCTCTAAGGAACTTTTAATGTCTCTTTCACCCAAAGCAATGCTAAGGTTTGAACTGCTCATATTAAAATAAACTTCAAGAGAATTGTCATTGACTTCAGCTTTCTTGGCGTAGGCCTGACACAGGCCACTGACAGAAAAATCACTGACTAATGAAGAAAAAATATACAAATATCTTATTATTCATTTTTTATTCCATTATTTCTGATAAATTTCATAACCAGCCCGGAGTCATGTTGAGACAACCATAATACATCCTACACAGAAAGTTTAGAATCCCAATTGATCAAAATGGCACTTTCCATAATAGAAAGAGAATGCAAACAACCCAAGTACCCAACACTTTGGTTTAGTGAATTATGGTGTATTAACATGACATGAAGTATTCTGCTTCCCAAAAATAGTAATTATTTGACTTTTATGGTATGTGGAAAAGTAAAATGCAAAATAATCTATACGAATGATTGCAGAAAATGATCTGCTTTTGAAATGATATTTAGAAATAATGAAAAAAATGTACAATTGGTCACTCAGAAAATTTCCAACATATTTTTCTTTTCAAATGTTTCCTTAAGGTTGTTGATGCTTTAAGGGATTAAAATTAAAGATTGCTGCTTTTCTAAAAGGAGAGAGAGAGAGAGAGAGAGTGAGAGAGAGGGAGGGAGGGAGGGAGGGACGGAGGGAGGGACGGAGAGAGAGCTTCCTGCTAGAGAAGGGAGGAAAACTGGAGACATTGATGGTGGGAAATGTACTCTGTGAAGGGATGGATACTGGAACACTCTATGACTGAAACCCAATCATGAACAACTTTGTAACCATGTATCTCACTATGATTCAATTTAAAATATATATATTTTTAAGTTGCTGCTCTTAATTTTTGAAAGTTTGGTGTTTTCATAGGTAAGGGATAAAAAAACAATTACTGATGGTTTTACTCAGGTGTGAAACATAACTAAATAAGACAAATAAACTGGCAAAAAAAGAACTAAAATTAAAAATTATTAAACTTGGTGAAAACTATGGTGGTGACACAGGAGAGAATATGGGGAAGGAAATACTTCCTGACATCTGAGTTTGTCGGAGAGATCCTGAGAGTGAGATGACACTGGAATTTGGGGTGTGTGTATGATCAGTTGATTTTGTTGGGATGGCACAGCCAGTAGTGCTCAGGGACTATTCCTGGGTCTGGGATCTGTGATCACTCTTAACAGTGCTTGGGTGACCAGGCAGGGCCAGAGGCCAAGCCTTGTCCTGCGTGCAGAGCCTGTTCAGGCTGTTCCATGATCTCTCTGGCCCCAGGTTTGTTGAATCTTATATCCAAATAAAGGTGTAAAGTTCTATCCCTGAAAATGTTATAATCCAATGATAAATCAATTTTTAAAAGCTTTTTAAGTTCCCCTTTTTAAAAAATTTTTATTAGCAAATCACTGTGATTAAGTTTCTTATTGTTAATCCAAAGAACAATAATAAAGTTACTAAATGCTGCTCTTAGAAAAAGAACAATTAAAAAAAGTTTGTTCTTTTCAAAGAGTGCTCCAAGCGTGGTCTGATTAGTTGCTGAATTCAATAAAATCTTATAATTTGTGGTCTAAAACAATTTTAATACAAGCCTTTTCCTTTAAGTCTATTTTCTTTTTTTGCTAAAGTGGGGTCATAATATCTACTTACCAGCATAGCTTTGGCTGTCAGAGACAGAATGACAGATGAATTAAGAATATGATTGGTCTTCTTTCTCCATTTCCATGCTCTCAGTCAAGTTCCCAAGCTTCTCTGTACTTCATTTTCTTGCCAGTGACATGAGATAATAAATGTGATCAGAGTCACAGTTGAAGAGGGAATTATAATTGTGATAGTAATGTAGTCACAAAGGTCCAACAAGCCAATGTGATCCATCCATGGTGGACACTGTCCCTGACTCACAGGTAGGAAATACTTCCTGACATCTGAGTTTGTCGGGAAGATTGCTGGAAGTTACACCTTGTCTCTACTCCTTTGTTTAACTAGATCACTTGTGACTAAAATGTCAGAATTTCACTGTACAAAAAAATTTTTCCCTGAGTGAATCACATTTTCTTTGAAAGGATTCATGTCACAGGGGACTGGAGAAACAGTTCCAAGGGTTAGGCACTTGCCTTGCATCCAGCTGACCTGGGTTTGAATTCCCAGCACTCCATACAGTCCCCCATGTCCCACCAGGAGAGATCTCTGAACACCAATCACTGAGCACAGCTGGATGTGCCCCCTCAAAAAAAGATTCATGTCATAGTGTCACATTCATTTTTTGTATGATTTTTTCCCCAAATTTATTATCCTACATTCTGAGGTGTATGGAGTGATCCCAGCCTCCTTTTCTGGTGATAGTTAACTGAGGTGAAATAAATTTTTTCTTCCAAATAAAAAGGTATATATAAGATACCCCCCAAAAAAGTATTTAAAATACAAATTAAGTCTCTTTCTCCCAAAAATAAATATTGTCATGTCTATAGTGTATTCTCTGGAAATACTCCATGCATTTTCAAGCACATTTAAATTTGCATACGTGCTTAGAAGGTGACTCAGTGGTAAGGTCTTGCTTGTATAAGGCCCTGGATTTAGTTCCCAGTACCTTATTACCTAAATAAACAAACTTGCATAGGTACAATTGCTTATATATCACAGTTTTAGTTCAAACTAGAGTACATACACATGTATTTTTTTTAGTTAATATATCTCGAAGATGGTTTCATATCAGTTAGGTAATACTACAATCTTTTTCACAGCTGTAAAATTTTCTATTGTATGGATGAATCCTATTTTTTTTCACCAGTTCCATATTAATGTTCATATGGCACATTTATTTTCTTATGTTATTGCAAACATGCTAAAAAAATATCCTTAGCTTCATTGCTTCACACAGTGTTTAAATAACCATAGTGCATAAATCATTTGGGGGAATGTGGCCTCTCAACCAATGCTCAGTGGGTCTGGAGGCCTCTCCCAGGGATACTTCCTTAGCCAGGCCAGACAATGTGATGCTAGATGTCAGCAATGTGGCACTGCTATCACTCTGCAGTGCTGGGGATTGCCAAGGCCACCCCAACAGTGTTCATGCAGGGCAGATGGGACTGAAAATCTAAGTGGGGCCCTTTGCATGCACATCTGACCCATGTGCAGTTTCCTTGGCCCTGTAAAAAATTCTATGTTCTCACCTTTCCACAAATCATACATCTTGGAAGCTTTAGAAATGTATTTTCAGTTTGCTATTAGAGGTAAAACAAAACAAATACCTTTCTTAGTCATTCAAGTGTCATAAAGAAATGTCATTTTGATCAATTGTAATTCTGACCTTTGAGAATAGAGGATATATTAAGGCTGTCTAAACAAAACTTCTGGCATATTTCAAAACTCTGCAAACTCAGTGAATTATGAAAAACTGATAGAAACATTTCTCCTTTTCACACTATTCTGTCAGTGATAGATCTGTCCCAGATTTAGGATAACCAACCAAAGAAATTTTTGGTCAGTATATATCTCTGTTAAAGCAGAAATAAAGTAATATCTATTAAATTGTTACAAATAGTGATTTAAAGAGAGATAGTACAGTAGGTAGGGCACTTGTCTTGCACACAGTGAACCCAGGGGTTGATCCCTGAGCACAAGGCCGGGAGCAAACTCTGAGCACTGCTGGGCATGGCACCAAAATAAAAACAAACAAAACCAAAGATTATGCACATTAATTAACTATGCTTCAAAAAGAATGGATATGGTACCTTTCCACTACAGGTTTCTCCTTACTTGTCCATTACCATCAAATTTTGGTAAATCTGATAGATTTTGACAATAAAACAAAATTTAAGGTCAAAATTTTACCTAGAGAACATCAATTCCTCCACTTGCATTCTTAACATTCTGAAAAGCAAGTCTAGAATTCTGTCTGGCTGCCTCAGTCTAGCAGAAGCAGAAAGAACATTTCCATTGGTGTCATCACTCCCACCATTCCCTAAGAAATGACTGTCAGATTGGGGGTCAACTGCAAAGCCCAGAAACAGAAGTCCAGAGTGGCCCAAGAAAAATCTCATTCATTTATTTTATAGGCAAACCCAGTTAGCCATTTAAGTCTGATTGATTTAGTGTCTTGAGACCATAATGTTCTTTTTTTTTTCTTTTTCTTTTATTTTTATAAATTTTTTTTCACAATATTTTATTAACATTTAATATTTGAACACCAATCCCACCACCACTACACCTTCTCACCACCATATTTTTTTTTTGGCATTTGATAATTAGTTTTCATTAAAAGATTGTATGTTTTCAGGTTTTAGAAAAGGTTGCGCGGCCGCATTAGCGGCCGCGCGGCTCGGATGTGTCCCAGTCCCAAATCCTGGAGCCATGTTAGTTGCTGCTCAGTGTCGCCAGGGTTCCATCTGGAGAAGGTGTGCTGGCGGCACCTCCTCCTTCTGGCCCCCCGGTGTTGCTGGCCCCAATTCAGGTCCGGAGCATTGTCCGGGCCGTGTTGCTCACCAGAATGCCTGCCGCTTCTCTGTGGATTGTGGCATCAAGATGGTGCCTAGGGTCACCACCTTATTTTAAAGGTTTCCATAATGAACCCCAAACCCTGCTTCCAAAGCAGAATTCAAATAACTTATTTTGTATTGCTTATTACGAATAATCCACTAAAAATGATACTAAAAAGTTTCCTTTATTTTTTTGCTTTTTTTGGGGGGTCACACCCAGTAATGCACAGGGGTCACTCCTGGCTCATGCACTCAGGAATTACTCCTGGCAGTACTCAGGGGATCATATGGGATGCTGGGGATAGAACCCGGGTTGGCCGCGTGCAAGGCAAACTCACTACCAGCTGTGCTATCGCTCCAGCCCCCCTAAAAAGGTTTCTTAGAGCAAAGTATGTGAAGATTGTTGTATTTCATCCAGGAGCCATTAAGCCCTTCTATAAGAGATTGATAGCACGTTGTTAGAAGCTGAGCCTTGTATAAATATATTTTCCCCCTAAGATTGGTTGCCTTCTTCTTTAAACCCCATCCAATGTGGTATGCTGCTCTTGGTATATCAGTGGTGTAAAGTATGAGATCTCCAGGAATAGATTCACTCCTGGGTAAGGCTCGGCCCGAGCATGTGGAGAATGGCCGTGAGCATGGCAGTGGTTGAGTTTTGGAGGTTCTCAGCTATTGGGGCTGGGTCCTTTGCATCAGAGAGGGGACCTCACCCACTCCCCTCTGGGTTGCCCTGAATGAAACAGCCTGGCATGGGGTCTGGTAGCATGGCCATGGCATATCATTCTGTGCTCTCTTCTGACAGATTTATTGCTGAGTCTCTGGATCTTGGCCATTAATGAGATTATACGGTGCTGGAGGCGGCTTGTGGGGGTGACTGACAAGCTGCCAGAGAAAGGGGGAGTTGCAGGGAGGTCACCTATTTCTGGTTCCGTTGAACCTGGAGTTTTCAGTCATAACTCCCACATACCTGGGTTTTTTGCAGATTCACTCATGGGTGAGGCTCGTCAAGCATGTGGAGCATAGCCGTGAGCACGGTGGTGATTGAGTTCAAGACTGTGATGCTCTTTAATAAGAAATAAAATGAGTTTCAGATTTATCATTTTCCTAATCATTCTTGAATGGCTAAAAATACAGACAGGGAGATTGCAGAAAATGCAGGCTCTTTCTGGATTGCAGATCTTACTTTCTGTGGTGTGTAAATAAGGATCGCAGCTGCCAATGGGTTCCTCACAAGCCAGAACTTCTGTTCTCAGTGTAAAGAGTATTGCCTGTGCTTCTGACTGTCCAAGGTCACCGCGTAAGTGTTTGTTGCTCTATACTCATTCCTTACACTAAGTCCAGTAGAAGAAACCATACGAGACATCCATCAACTCAACCAAAATGTCTTAGTATCTGCTCTGCCAAAATCTATTCCAGGTTCTATTACAGGTATATAAACAAAATTGAAAAAAAAAGTCACTGCTCATCTGAGTTCCACATTCTATTACAGGGAACTAGGAGAATAAAAAAAAGTAAAATATAGAATATATTGGCTAGTAAGAAAATGGAAAAAGTAATTATACTTAAAAATGACAGATCCAATCAATACATCAAATCAAGACCCTTGTTGTGGCATTATACAAGCAGTTTCAAGAAACTGCAAATGACAAGGTGAGTGGCCAGAAAATAGTGAATGGGCCCAGGCCCCCGCTGCGTGCCACCCTAGCTCCGCCACTTCCACAAACAGGTGCGTGGGACCCTTCCAGCCCTACCCGGCCCAACAGAGCTGCCCTGCTAGAATGGCACAGTGCCCCTGCAGCCCCCTCAGGACCCCAGTTTTCAGCCCAGGCCCGCCTGCACACCACCCTAGCTCCACTGCTTCCCCAAACAGGTGGCTGGGGTTGTGGCCTCTACATCAGGGGGCGTGGCACCAACAAAAGGGGCGTGGCCTCCTGTGGGGCCGCAATTATTTTCCCCCTTTCCCTGCACTATGGACTTAGGTCACAATCTTGTATAACCTATTTCTTTGAAGAACGCCCTGGCCATCTCAATCACTATATGCCAATAGTCCATTAGCCAGTTCTAATTTCACCAAAACTATCAGTGAACACAAAGAAGCTGCACAAGCCGTTTTTCAAAAGAGCACAGCCTCCAAATCTTCACTAGAGGCCTCACATAAACCAAGAAGAGCACCTGAGAGTAAGGAAGAATTCTAGAAGGGGAAAAAGACTACCATTATTGACTTAGCTCATCCAGAATCCACTCTTGCAGAAAGAGGAAATGGGGATAGACAACTGGAAGGTTCCACCTCTATAGTTCCAGAACAATATGAAGAAACAGCAAAAATCCCCACCACAAAGAGAGGAGGAAGAAAAGATTCCAGAAGCCCCAACAGGGGTTACCCACAAATACGATCTCTCAGATAAAGAATTCAGAGATGAAATGTTGAAGATGTTCAACAAACTCAAAGTAACTATAAAACAGACATCCAATAAATTAATGGGGGATATGAAAGAAACAATGGAACAGTCCACCAAGAAAATACAGGAAGAAATGAGAGCAGAAATTATAAAGCTACAAACAGAACTGACATGAATAAAGGAATGGGTAGACGAAATAAAAAAAAACTCAATAGGTGCCCTCAACAGTAGAATGGCTATGGCCGAAGACAGAATCAGTGAGCTTGAAGATGAGCTGCAGAAAGCTTACATACAACAAAAAATAATGGCAAAAGACCTCAAAATAGCTCTAGGGCAAATCAGAGTCCTAGGGGATGACCTGGAGAGGAACAACATAAGAAA
Organism: Sorex araneus; assembly: GCF_027595985.1. Taxonomy (NCBI): domain Eukaryota; kingdom Metazoa; phylum Chordata; class Mammalia; order Eulipotyphla; family Soricidae; genus Sorex; species Sorex araneus. Next base: position 66,572,457 of record NC_073304.1, on the reverse strand, counting down.
TAATCGGAGTACTAGAAGGACAGGGAAGTAACCCCAGTGAAAAAACCACAGTTAAAAAAATCATTGCTAAGAAATTCAAAGAGCTGGAGAATGCAGGCATCCAGATCCAAGGAGCCTGAAGGGTGCCAGCTAAAAGAGACCCTAATAAAATGACCCCAAGGCATATCATAGTCAGAATGATGAATGCTGTGGATAGAGACACAATACTGAAAGCAGCAAGGTCAAAGAAGGAAATCACATACAAAGGAGCACCCCTTAGATTTACAGCAGACCTATCAGAGGAAACTCTCCAAGCCCAACAACAATGGTGGAATATAGTGAAAAAACTCAATGAAATGAACACCTCACCAAGAATACTTTATCCGGTTAAACTCTCACTCAAACTCAAAGGAACAATACACTATTTTATTGATAAACAATAGCTCAGGAAATTCATAGACTCAAAACCAAACTTAAATGAAGGACTAAAGGGGCTACTGTAAGACAAGGAAAAACCCTACATCTATACAATGGAATACTATGCAGCTGTCAGAAAAGATGAAGTCATGAAATTTGCATACAAGTGGATCAACATGGAAAGTATCATGCTAAGTGAAATGAGTCAGAAAGAGGACAGACATAGAAAGATTGCACTCATCTGTGTAATATAAAATAACAGAATGGGAGACCAACACCCAAGAATAGTAGAAATAAGTACCAGGAGATTTGCTCCATGGCTTGGAAGCCGGCCTCACATGCTGGGGGAAAAGGCAGCTCAGATAGAGAAGGGAACACCAAGTAAATTGTGGTTGGAGGACACGCTCAGGATGGGAGATGCGTGCTGAAAATAGACTATAGATTAAACATGATGGCCACTCAGTACCTCTATTGCAAACCACAACACCCAAAAGGAGGGAGAGAACAAAGGGGAATGCCTTGCCACAGAGGCGGGGTAGTGTGTGGGAGATGGATTGGGGCGGTGGTGGGGATACTGGGATCATCGGGGGTGGAGAATGGGCACTGGTTGAGGGATAGGTACTCAAGCATTGTATGACTGAAACACAAGCACGAAAATATGTAAATCTGTGGCTGTACCCTCACAGTGACTCACTAATAAAATAAATAATAATTTTTTTAAAAGTGAAAATGGTGAATGGAATGGGCAGAATGAGAAAAGAGACCATTGTTTAGACTTTAGATTTTAACCTGCATGAGTGGAATTACCACCTGATGGTTCCGGGCAGAGGAGAAGCACAATATGATTTACATCTTATAAGTGTCATGTGGGCAGCCTTGTTGTTCTTAGGCAGTGGACACTGGTAGATGATTTATGTCCATCATAATCTGGATTGCGTTCAGCTAAAACATTCAGGTGCCAAAGTAAAATGTCTCCATCCATGCAACTAAACCATACCAGATTCTGATCTGAATTGGAGATTATTGATTCTGTGGGTTTTCTCAGATTCAGAAAAAACTTTTGATAGAAATTTCCCAAGCACATACGAATAAGAAATGAATGAAAGCCTCTCAACTCTGCATAAACTCCTTGCATGAAACCATGTTGAACTTTCTAAAATCATCAACTCAAATTTTAGGGTTTGAGATGCCAATTAAAAGTTAACTCTTATGATTCATTCTGAAAAAAAGAACAAGCCCACCCTCAAACCAGGAGTAAGCCTTGCACACTGCTGAACTGCCCCCCAAACAAACAAACAAACAAACAAAATATAAACTTTAAATATATATTCTCCTCCGAGCTAGAGAAAAAATACAGCATGTAGGGCATTTGCCTTGCAAATGGCAGACCAGGTTCTATCTCCAGCACCCACACTGTTCTCATGCCCTGCCAAGAGTGATATCTGAGCACAGAGCCAGGAGTCAGTCCTCAGCACTGTCAGGGTAGCAAAAAAAATTTAAATAAAAGAGAAAAAGAAGAAAATAATAAAATTTTTAGAAAAACTTAAAACAGCCATTGCAAATATATTGCAAGATGTCAAAATAAATATAAAACCAGTCAGGCAACAAAGGGGACTATTGATTCTAAAATGAAAACCATTCCTCAAAAGCAAAATCTCGAAATGAAATTTTCAGTATCTTAAATTTTTTAATTCACAAGGTGGCTTAATGAATTTTACAGTGAAAAAAGAAAACATCAATTAGCTAAAAGATGGGCAGTAAATGAAACATTGGGGAAACAAAAGCTGACAAAAGTGACACAAATCTCAGTGTTTTTATATATGCTAGGAATATTTATATACTTTTAATTGAAGGATCACATTAGTAAGGAGAAAACAACTGGGACTCAAAATATGCCAATAAGCATGGTCAAAATGTGTCCAAATTTTACAAAAATGATCAACTCAACAGCCCCAAGCAGGACACACACACACACACACACACACACACACACACATTCCACTAAGACACATCATAATAAAAAAATTTTTGAAAGAAAAAAATCTTAAACTAAGATATGCCACATACTGGAGGTTGTTGAAAAGTATTTTTATTGACATGAAAAACGGTGTAAGTTAGAAGGCAATGGAGACACATAATAAAGTGTTGAAAGCTTAGAATTCTATTATACAGTCAAAAATTATTTGTCAAAAATGAAAGTGAAATAAAGACATTTTCAAGCAAGGACTGGGAAGAGTTACCAGCAACCGCAGTCCAGTACTCCAAGAAACATTAAGGAAAATTCCTCTGACTGAAAGAAAAGAAAACCAGATGGAAACTAAAGGGAGTAAAAAGTACAAGATCTGGTAAATATGTGGGAAATTACATTGGCTTTTTTTCCCTCATTTCTTAATTTCTTTAAAAGATAATTGTCTGTGGCTGAATTATCACAGAAAGAAAAAATAAGAACAAATTGTTGTGAAGCTTATGCCTCTTACACAAGTACTTGAATGCAAAGTGAATAAATACATGCATGATAAGGAAAGTGATATTATTAGAAAGTAGGTTGGGGTAAGTTAAGATGTATGTTGTAAACTGTAAGTATTGAGGGGAAATTTTTTGTTTGCTTGTTTTGGGTAATACCCATTGATTCTCAGGGCTTACTCCTGGCTCTGTGCTCAGGGATCATTCTGGCAAGCTTTGGGAATCATATGAAACACCAAAGATCAAATACAGATTGGCCACATGCAAGGCAAGTGCCCTAACCACTAAACTATCACTTCAGCCCCAAGGTTAAAATTTAAAATTATAACTAGTAACTGATATAGAGATTAAATATGTTAAAATAATTCAAAAGAAAGAAGAAAAGAAAGAAAGAAAGAAAGAAAGAAAGAAAGAAAGAAAGAAAGAAAGAAAGAAAGAAAGAAAGAAAGAAAGAAAGAAAGAAAGAAAGAAAGGGAGAAAGGAAGAAAGGAAGGAAGAAAAAGAATATTAGATGAAGCAAATAGTAAACACCAAAACAAACTAAATGATACTATATTAAACTGATATTATGTTAAACTGATATTATATTAAATATAAATTGACTAAACACGTCTCAAAAGTAATGAGTAGATTTTTAGGGCACCAAAGCAATAACACAGAGGGCAGGGCACCTAACTTGCACACAGTCAAACTGCATTCAATTCCCTGCACCTCATATGGTCCTCCAAGCCCACCAGGAGTGATCTCTGAGTGCAGAACCAGTAGTAACCCTTGAGCGCAGTCAGGTGTGGCCCCAAAATAAACCAGAGTAAAAGTAGATTTGGGCTGGAGCGATAGCGCAGAGGGTAGGGCATTCGCCTTACACATGGTCAACCCGGGTTCGATTCCTCCACCCCTCTCAGAGAGCCGGGCAAGCTACGAGAGTATTTCACCAGCACGGCAGAGCCTGGCAAGCTTACCCGTGGCATATTCGATATACCAAAAACAGTAACAACCAGTCTCACAATGAGATATTACTGGTGCCCGCTCGAGCAAATCGATGAGCAACGGGATGACAATGACAGTAACAGTGAAAAGTAGATTAAAAAATAATATCTAATTACCTGCAGTTTAACAGCAACCTACTAAAGAACAGATGGAGAGGTATGCCATACCCATAGGTTAGAAGATTCAATATTGTCATTCACTCTCCTCATGCCTCTTCCCCTTTCAGTCTCTTTAAGTGACCTTGCCTTTAGCTTTCAGGAAATAAAAGAGCGAACTTTTATTTGGTTCTGGTGCTCAGGAGTGCTCCAAGGCTCAGGGGTATTCCTGGCTTGGTACTTGGGGGTCGCTGCTAGCTGAGCCCAGGGTTCGAACCTGGGCTCCAGCATGCAAAGCATGTGCCCAGCCCTTTGAGCACTCCATCTGCCCAAAACTCTCTACTTGATTGTGAGTTCCCTACCTCTCTCCCGATCCTGCCCTCCTTTCTATAACTAAAAGAAAGCAGCTCTCTTTCCCTACATGAAATTAATCCCTCCACTTGTATTTTGATTTCAACTTTTCTCAGGAAATTTAGGATTATCTTACCAATTAGTTCATTCTTACTCTTACCGACAGAACAATGCCACCAACCCTGCTATTAACTTATTTGTCCAGTTTGTTTTGCAAACTCTCAAGCTTCTCCTACTCAACAACAGCAAAATTAATTGGACTCCTCTGCTCCTCTAACAATAAACTGGCTTTCTGCTTGTGCCTTCTCTTCACAACCAGCCCTCTTTTTTTTCTTTTCTTTTTGGGTCACACCCGGCGATGCACAGGGATCACTCCTGGCTCTGCACTCAGGAATTACCCCTGGCAGTGGTCAGGGGACCTAATGGGATGCTGGGAATTGAACCCGGGTTGGCTGCATGCAAGGCAAACTCCCTACCCTCTGTGCTATTGCTCCAGCCCCACAACCAGCCCTCTTTACCCTCTTCCCACTGGTGATCACTGACTCTTTAAAACACAGTCTGCACCTCTCGCAGCTACCACACCTCACATTGGGGACTGAATGTTCACATCTTCCTTCCTGTATCTCATATGTTGAAACCCAAAATCTGCATGGCCTGAATCCTGAGTAGAGCCCTCTTGATGGAAGTAGTGCCCTTGGGAAAGAAGCCATGAGAGTATCCAGTCTTGGCCACCGGAAGACACAGCAAGAGAGGCAGCCCTCTGCAGGCCAGAGAGGCCTTCCTCAAGAAAGAACCTTAGAGCTCAAATTTTTCCAGCCTCCTGAAATTTAAGCAATAAATGTAATGTTTCTGCACACCCAGGTATTTTATCCTGGAAGCTTACGCAAATACCACTCCATCCACATTATTTTCTTTTGGCCACACCTGGAAGGGCTCAGGGGCCTCTCGTGTTAGTATACAATGCTCCAGAAAGCAAGTGCTCCAGCCCTCTGAGCTTCCTGCCTGGTCCTTTCTGCGTGTTTGATAGCTTGGTTTTTGTTTTGGTCTCTTGACCAGCCCTGGCATCATGAACTTTGAATTTACTTATCTGTTTTTTAAATGTAGGTATTTGTTAGGGAAATATGCATAGCAAAGACACAAATGACACAAAGAAAATTATGAGCACATCCTTTGAACCGAGCAGGTACCTGGTTTCGATCTACTCCAAGGGACAGGGAGACTTAGCAGCAAGTTTTATCAGCCACCAGCTGGGGTACAGCTTCAGGCAGGAGCCTGCCGTCCCAGCCAAGCTGAGTTGCCAAACCGCATAAAGAGCAGGGCTGTAGAGAGAGGAGTATGGCTAGGAACCATGGAGACACAGAAAGAGCAAGTGAGGCGGGGAAGATCCCACAGGGTCCCAGATGCCTCAGGTCCCCTGTTCAACAGTCCCACAAAATGGTGCTGGGAAGGAAAACTCATCATGTCGTTCCGTGGCCTAGTCCCCAAAGCCACTTCCCACTCCCAAGTGCCGTGGCTGAGCCCAAAGGTCAGTCTGCAAAGAAAGAAACTGAGAAGGAACCCTACTGCTCTTCAGGAAAGAGGAAGCAGCCAAAGAGAGCAGAGACCTTCTCTAAGGGGGCCTGGCTTCAGTACAGCTACTCCGTGATGGTGTCACCTTCTGTTGCCCATGCTTTGGTGTACTCTGTCTCTCTTCAAGGGCTGTTCATTCCTCCTTTAGTGTTTGAGTCTTGCACTATCATCCCATTGCTCATCAATTTGCTCAAGCAGGCACAAGTAATGTCTTCATTGTGAGACTTTTTATTACTGTTTTTGGCATATCGAATACACCATGGGTAGCTTGTCAGGCTCTGCCGTGCAGGCGAGATACTCTCAATAGCTCGCTGGGCTCTCTGAGAGGGGCGGAGGAACCGACCCCGGGTCAGCCTCATGCAAGGCAAACGCCCTACCCACTGTGAGTCTTGCACAAGATGAAACAAATGGGTTGAGACCTTCCCTGATTTTCTTTTTTTGTTTGTTTAAATTTTATTTTCAAGGAGTTGTTCACTGTAATTCATTACATTCAATATTTCAACACCAATCCCACCACCATTACACCTTCTCACCTTCATTATTTCAAGTTTTCCCACCACTGCCTAAGCCTGCCCAAAAGGCAGATGCTAAATAATTTATTTTGTATTGCTTGTTATGAATAATTGACTAAAAATGATCTAAAAGGTTTCCTTAAAAGAATGTGTGTGAAAATTATTGCATCTAATTTTGGAGCCATTAAGTCCCTGTTTTAGAGATCATTAACATGTTGTTAGAGTTTGAGTCTTATGTGCTAATATATATATGTATATTTATATTTATGTACATATATGTGTACATATTTATGTTTTTTATCAAGATTGGTTGTCTTAAACCTTACACGTCATCAAATGTGGTGCGCTACTCTTGGTATATCAGTGGCATAATTGTATGAGATGTTGTGCAGCTGCTTTTGCAGCCATGCACTCCTGGAATACTAAACTTCTTTCATAGGGTTCTAGGCTTGAAGTGAATTTTTTTAATATGGATGGCTATTTGGAGGTCTGGAGTCATCTCTGTAGCATGCTGCTCTCTTCAGAGATTCATTTGTGCTTCTGGGTCATGGCTGTTAATGTACTTAAATGGCATCCAGAGGCAATTTGTGGACATGACTACCAGGCAAACGAAAGCACAGGGAGATGGGTGTAGGAGAGCCCATTTTCAACTCCAGAAGCCTGGAGATTTCAATCACAAGTCCTGCATACCTGGATTTTTCAGCAGAGTCAATCTCATGAATCAGGGGCTTGGGGCAAGCCTGTGAGGGTCAGCCGTGAGCTTGGCAATGATTGGGTTCTGAAGGTTTGTGGCTGCTGGGGTTCTTTTGGGGTGGGTAGAGGGACACACCTGTACCACTCAGAGGTGCCCTGGTGCACCTTCCCTGATTTTCTTGCAGCTGCTGCTGTCCTCAGCTCAAGCCGCACTTTGTTGTTCATCCAGGCCCCCTGCACTCCCCCTGCCCAGGCTCCTCCCTCCCATACCTGGTGCTCTCCCCTGCACAGGCTCCTCCAACCCACCCAGGGAAGCCCTGGGAAGCCCACTCAGGAAAGCCTGACTGATTGTCCACCTGCAGGTTTCCTCCCGAGCCTTTTCACTCTCTCAGCGCCAGTCACGATGGCTTTCCTCCTAGCCTCCTGTTCACTAGGAACCTTCCTGTACTCTGTTGAGAAAGATCCTTCATTCTCCTTGACATCTGAATTTATTTACTGCATTTGCATCTTAGTCTGATCACTTTTTCATAGATGACTTCTCCTTCTACTCTAAGTCAAATGCTCCTATAAACACACTTTTCATAATTCTCTATTACACTACTGAGGTATGAACACTACGGCAATTTAAGTCCTAAACATTCATTCATTTAGTGTCTGTCATGCTAAACCATGAACTCCTAAAAAAACATATTGAGAGTTGGAGAGATAGTTCATTGGGTAGGGAGCTTGCCTTACAGGCAGCTGACCCATTTGATCTCTGGTACCAAATATGGTCCCCTGAGCACCTGCCAAAAGTAATTTCTGAGTGTAGAGCCAGAAGTAAACTCTGAGCACTTCTTGGTGTGGCAAAAAAAAAAGCAAGAAAAAAAAGTATTGAAATCCCTGAGTAATATTATAAAATGCCATCTCAAAATCATCA